>NC_091940.1:24579869-24879869 GCF_041260155.1 Ptychodera flava
TTTTCTGCTCTTCAGTACATGGAAATTTTTCAAGTCACCAAATGCATGAAATGGATCACATTTGACATGATTGTTGACGGCGTGTTTAAAATAGTATCTGTGTAGGCCTATACAGTCAAACCAAAATAAAGTCCATATATAATAATATGGATATTTTTGATATATGAGAGCATAAGTGCCCTGCAAGTGCCTGTGTATCGGAGTATATTGTGTCATGATATTTTTGTCTTTCAAAATTATTTTACAGAAATCGCATTTATTTACAGAAAGTGTGTGCGCGTTAGTTGTTAGAGATACTTCATCATTGAATCTTGGGAGGCAGTAAAAATGGCGGGAAACAATATTTTTCGCATTCATTCTTAATTTCGGATTTTGCATGGCATATAAAATGCATCTCAAAATAATATCAACCTTCTCAACCTACCTTCATTTGAATGTTATTTGAGCGGACCAATAAGTTTATGGCTGCATGAAAAATCTTGTATCCATTTCCCGCTCTGATCACTCCCGCCAAAGATCTAATTGTTGAATCCTTATTATCAGTCCCTCCGCCTACCTGGAATGTGACATTCAGTCGAGTCTTTGCATACACCTCACCCGCAACTGCTGCCAATAGCCGCTTTTGTGCGGCAGAGATCAGAGTCTTTGTGGACGCATCCTGCGACGCCTCGCTGGGGTGCGACCTCTAGCGACAGCATTCATAAAACTTTCGGTTGGTCAGGTTCGAGGGACACGAGTCGAAGAGTGAGTTCATCTGAATTTTGAATCCCGGAACCTCGCATCAATGCATCCTGCATGTAATGATAGATAATAAGCCTACAGGTTCTGAAAATGCAGAAACTGCAATTCGTCCATTTTCTTCATTGTTGCAGAAATTCTTTAATAGTGTAGAAGACGGACAACAAAAACAAAGTATTTTAACTGAAGACCTTACTTGGAATAATTTCTCATTTCAACAGGATCGCTCATTGATTCCTTGCGACGGTGACAGCTCTTGTGAACACTTGATAGCAAGATCGCGATTTGTTGCACTCTAAAAGGATGGTGCTCCTGACGGAAACATTGATGATGCTAGCGTCGAAGGCGAGGGTCACATCAATATTACCGTCATGAGCACCAGCACGACACGCACACACCCAAGATATGAACGACGAGTGGAGTTCCTTTAACTTTATTTCACCCGCTCTGTTGATGATCCGCTTAACAACAAAAATGGCTGCACGGTAGAATATACATAATATTATGAATGGGATGAATGCGCATATTCATATCGTGAAAGCACATCATAACAACATAAACACAACTGATATTATAGTAAATGCTTACCTCAACGTAATAAATCCACATAATATATGATACATGCATGCACACCACGATGTGATAATGCATATAATGGTATAATAAATGCACACCACAATGTTAATGTACATAGTGATATAATAAATGATAAATGCAAATAATGATATAATAAATGCACACAAAAACATGACAAATGCACGCCGGGCACAATATGATATAGCAAATGTACACCATAACATAATAACACACATGCACATAATGATATGGCAAATGCACACCATGACATGACAAATGCACATAATGATATAGCAAATGTACACCACAGCGTGACAAATGCACACAATGATATAATAAGTGACACCACAGCGTGATAAATGCATATAATTGCACACAAAAACAGCATGCACAGAGTGATGTAAGTTATTCAGGGCTCGAAATTAGCGGTAGTCCCGCGTCCACACGTCCCGCGTCCACGTCCGACTTTTCCCTGGGGCTAATAAAACCCATGAAATGGTAGTCCACACGGACTACCAAAGCCTGGGACACGAAATTACTCAGTGGGCGACAAGATGTTGATCTCTGTGAGATGACCGGCTCTCATACAGTCAACGCAGCTGGACACAGAATGGACAGAATATGACTTTGTTATGCAAATTGAAAGGTGACATTGCAGTCGAATTTGTTGCGACAAACTTTTAATAAAATATCATTATCTGAACTGATGTACTCAGATGACAGGCTCGGGAAATAATGGCCGATGAAAATTCATTTTCATAGTTATTTAATCACAATGTATCAATCACAATTAAACACAAAGTTATTCAAACTGCAAAGAAAAAGCTGTCGGGCCATCCACAAATTACGCTTTCCGAAGTGTACAAGATCATCCCATGATAGTGTACTATGGTGGAGAAATATTGTCAAAACGAAAGTATTAGGAACGTGACTGTACCAAGTTAGGCCAATTTAGCCATGTTATGTTTATACGTGCTGAGTGAAGTGTCATGGCGAACATCAAAATTTGCATATAAGCTCTGCGTATGTGTCAAACTTTGAGGCGTCATCGTTCTATTAAGGCTATGATAATCTGCGGGTATTGATGTAAAAATAAATCTTTCATTGTCTAGATATAAATAAAAATATCCTTTACAGAGAAAATTCTTCATTCATGCATGGGCTACCAGACCATGTCACTGGACTACCAACTTCAGAATATGGTAGCCCAATGGGACTACAAGGGAAAAAAGTTAATTTCGAGCCCTGTTACATGCCTTAATGTGCGTGCAAAGCAGTGGATTGATTTGAATAGGAACACCCGGGGAGTTAGCGGGCCGTGTGAACGATGAACTGACCGGTTTTCATAGTTACCAGGTCTGGTGAAGCCATTTCACGTTTTCAACGTGAAACTAGACGCTTAACGCTAAATGTAAAATATCAATGTGCGCACTGCTATTTTGACTTTTTTGTTAAAATCTGTTTGATGCTGGTCGATGATGGTAAAATTGTTTGTGAATGCCCAGTGGTAAAGGCACATATTTATGTTCTAAATGAACACCTTGGTTCAGCGAATGCCCATATTGACGCAGTAATTGCAAATGGAGAAGTGATGAATTCACAAATAGTGTGGAAAATGGACAACATGTGACAGCAAGCAACTGCATTCCATAGTGTACAGTTATAACACGCCATATGCCCGTTTTTTTTCACAGGTGCCTGGGCATTGCCGGTGTGGTATACATACACGAGACGGCAAGATGCGCTGAAATACCTGCTGATTTGTCAACTTTTTATTGGTAAGAGGTAAAAATGTTTGAGTATGATTGAGAAGGACTAATGTGCTTTGACCCTACGTCGAATGTTACCACTTTCGATGCTTGATAGGTGCATTTTTGGCGATGGCAAAATGTGCGTGAAAATGAAGAGACATCCCTTGTGTATAGTTGGGCTGTATTGAATTTTGCAGCGCATACTTTGTTCTTTTCTGCAAATGCGATCAACAACAACAACTTTACTGAGTCCAAACATATTTTTATTTTTCTTCATTTTTTAAATGTTTAATCATCATCATCATCATCATCATCATCATCATCATCATCATCATCATCGTAGATCGAGGCACCTCAGTATAGTACTACACGTCAAGAGACTGAACGATTCAGTCGTGTACGGGTCTCCAGAACTCCAATCCTAACAACTTTTTCATATTCCAGTTGGTGAAAACCATTACACGATTGAATCTTTCAGTCTAAACTATCCATCGCTTTCAAGTTTGCGAAAATATGTTTTAAATACAAATTTTTCAACTGTCTCGTTTATACATCAGCATAGCTAATATTGTCATTTCTTGAGACGCGTTTTTCGACCTATTACTCACTACCGTACGCGCACAGCTGTTTAGCAATGCACAGAACTTTCTACATTTAAAAGCAAAATAAAAACAAAAACTCAATTAGTCAAATAGTCTAAATATTCAGATACTTTGTAAATGTTGCCAACATCTCTTTATTGAAGATATATACAAACGTACATGAACTAACCTATGGTGTAAAAAAATATATGATATGCAAATACCTGTAACTTATGATGTGCTTTCCACTATTCCAATATGATTAAATCCTCTCAAATATAATGCTTAGTATACATCTTTTCAGCACTGTCTATAAGCTTACTGAATGTATTGATCTGTGTAATTGTAAGCTACTGAACTTCGGTCCGGACAAGAATCCATTTATCAACAATAAATTTATATTGTTTACGAGGTGTTCTTTTGCCGAGACAAATACTTTCAAGTTTAGATAAAATTTAGACAAACGCTTCAAATGGTAACTTTGGCAAGTTAAATGAATTGGAAATTGTTTTGTAGGTAGATTTCAAAAACCTTCAGTACAATAATAGCTGATACAGCCTTCATGTGATTGATTGCGGGTTGCTTTTGTAACTTTTAGTAGGCCAAACTGATAGAGAATACAAAGGTCAACAAAAATGAACAATTTCAGAGACTTCCTCTCCAAGCGTGAAGTCAGGTGCAGCCAATGAAATAAAAAGGTGTTCATGCGTTGTTTTTCAGCAGGCAGGCCAATTTAAGTTAGGGCAGATTACCTTCAAAAGTTACACATGATTATCTTACAAGTACTCAAGACTGTGCACAGTGTCAACTTTCCTAGGCACACAAATTCTGAAGAGCAAATGATATAAAATAAGTTTTAAGATGAATGAAACACGGTTATTAAGCAAACCCTGCCCACTGCAGCCAAATGATAAATTCAGTCAATTTTACAAAAATCATCACGAAACATATTTTTAAGCTCATATACTGATTTTACGTGTTTTTGACCTTGACCTTATAATTTGGAAGGGAAAGAGAAGCTGTTCATAACTGCCCACCCACAAGCATACACGAAAACATGCGCTCCGACTTAATCATAATGCCCTTCAGTATCTATGGTCTGCCAACCCCCCTCTCCCCACAATAATTCAAGCTCCCCACTGCCCTCTCCCAACCACGACTGACGCTTCTTAATATTCCCTAAAGTTTTATCAGCCACTGCATTCCCTTCCCTCTACCTATTTTCCAGTATTCACTGTCAGGAATTTTCTGCCCGCCTCGCGCAGAAACTTAAATTTCTTCCCAGTCCACAATAAAATTTGACTTTTCCTCCCTACCAACTGATGTATATTTAAATTGGCCTGCCTGCTGAAAAACAACGCATGAACACCTTTTTATTTCATTGGCTGCACCTGACTTCACGCTTGGAGAGGAAGTCTCTGAAATTGTTCATTTTTGTTGACCTTTGTATTCTCTATCAGTTTGGCTTACTAAAAGTGACAAAAGCAACCCGCAATCAATCACATGAAGGCTGCATCAGCTATTATTGTACTGATCCACTATTTGTTGTTATTTACTGCAGCATCATACGCCGGGGGAGGAACGGACGGATTCGATTCTCCCGTGGACGGCTGCGGAGGCGGTGGATACATTGGGCTGTAGGCGGCCGGGGTCGGTGGGTTAATCCCTTGTGGAGGAGGAGGATACATAGTCAAGGGTTGCAAATGTCCTGGAGGAGGGTATGCAGGATCATTCATCGACCCTGGAAGAGGCGGTGGATAGGTCGATTCAGGGGATGGGTTAATCCCTTGTGGCGGAGGAGGATACATAGTCGAAGATTGCCCTCCAGGAGGGTATGTAGGATCATTCACCGAACCTGAAAAAGGCGGTGGATAGGTCGATTCATCGGGGAGCTGTGCCCATTCCAGGTGGTTGTGGGTATCCCTGGCCCTTATCTTGTCCAAAAGTAGGATTGTTGTAAGTGTTGTGATTGGCAGGAGCGGAAGGCTGATAGTATCCAGTCAGACTTGTAGACAAAGGAGCTCTGTGTAAAAAGGTGAAAAAGAAATGCAAGTTGTAAACATTGATATCAGACTGACAAACAAGCGACTTTTCGGCCGATAGAGCATCGCTGTATTATGTAGAGACTAACTATTTGTGAAAAATGTTTTGCTGAAGGTGGAAATCTTTCACAGTCTTTGATATGTTTGAAGGTGAAATAAAGACATGGGACTCATTCAGATGAATTAAGGCCAAGAACCTCTGGTCTTGCTGAGTGACAGGAAGGATAAAACTTACATGTCTGACCTTGACCTTGACTTTGATTAAGGTCATTCCTAAGAAAATGTCTACCAAATATAAAAGGTATCAGACAAGCAGTTTTTGAAAAACAAATATTTTGACCAAAAATGGCAAAATTTGCCCTCCCTCCCGATTTTATCACAATTTCAATATATCACATTTTGATCATCCATATGAACCTGCATACCAAATATCAAAGTTATAAGAAAAGCGTTTTGGTGAAATAAATTTTTGACCAAAAATGACACAAAAAATGCCCTAAAATACAAATCTAAGGACCTGTATCCCAAATATCAAGGTATGAAGACTTTTTGACAAAACATTACAAAATTTACCCTAAAAATACAAATTTGTATATTTCATCACAATTTGAACAAATCTGGAGGAGGTCATTCCTAGGGACTTGTATTCGAAATGTTAAAGCTGTCGGTCCAGTTGTAAAGGAGAAAATATTTTTGCCTAAAAATAGCAAAATTAACATGGAAAATACAAATTTGCGTATTTCATCAAAATTTGAACAAATCTGATGAAAGTAATCCCTGGGACCTGTACTCCAAATATAAAAGGAATAGAACCGGCTGTTTAGAAGAAGAAGCTGGGAATGTAAAACGATGCCGGACTCTGGAGGTCGGACACTGGACAACGTACACCGCCACTCGTCCACCTATAGATAAGTATAGATAAGCTCCGCGTCGATGACAGCGAAGTTAACAATTTGGCAAGAATCATGATGTGTTTCATTCCACCGTGGTGAAAAATGAGTGAAATGGAAGTTTAAGATTGGTCATTATGCGATATTGACAGAAAACACTTTGTTGAGTTCTAAACAGTAGCCGACGATGAGGAGATGCACGCAAATTCTTTTATGAAATCAATCTCACTTATATTTGCGAGTTGAAAAAGTTAGTAATAATCACAAAGATTACGTACGTTTCTCTGGGTTCGGCTTGTGTTCTGGCTGTAGCTCTGTTTGTCGTGTTGGTTGAAGGCGATATTGAAGATTTTTGTTTACAACAACACACAACGAAGATGAGGGCGGTGACAATAATCACGGTAGTACCGGGCACTCCAGCAGCAATGACAGCGACTAAGATGAATATATTTTAAAAAAAGAATTAAAATAAGCGAGGAAACAGGAAATTCTCCTCTGCTCTCTGTGTGCGGAGTGGTCTTCGCTCAAGACTGTTTCCAGTACTAGAGACATCTTTTTTGTCAAACCCCCTCTGGCTGATTTTTTTCATTGATATTTGCCGGGAATCTTTTTTTTCGAAAATCTCCCAGACCCCCCAGATGTCAAATGGTCCACTTCTTAGTACTTCCACGGTCACTGACAGACACACAGAGAGGTGAGATCGTTTCGCTATACTGCTGTGCTGCTTTCTATTCAATAATCGAAGGAAACTTGTGGCATATATGTGAAGCGAAATACACACAAAGACTTGGTTCATTTGCCTTTCACCAGAGATTTCACATTTCAAATACGGTGTACTATATTCGCCCGGGAATATACCCTGTTATGTAGGTCATTCCCCCACACTCATGACCTGAGATTAATTAGTCTAGAACATTCTCAAGGTCACTGTCCTTCACGACCTCACGACCTTGAAGTCAATTAGATGTGTTTGGAACGTTTTGGAAATTCAATTAGTCGTAGTCGTGTGTTTACTGTAAGTGGAGATAATTTTGGAACAGCAATAAGCACTTCAATAGAAGTTCCAGAATGTTCTTATTACATAACCACATGAGTATAAATACTGGGACAGCAGGCTTGCAGTCAGGCATTTGGGATTGTGTCTCTTGCGTGTTATACTTCAAGTCTTTGGAAACTCCAGCATGCAATATTGATGTCAAGACTTTTCAAGACCTTCACTGCCATGCTCGATTTATACTGAGTGTGGACTTTGTGCAACTTCGAGCCTGCAAGTCAACGGACTGTTCATTCGTCCGACTGACTGTCACAACTCTGAGACTGGAGCTTTGCCGTCCCAGCTGAGATAAGTAGCCTGTACACTTTTACAGTTTGTATTCTATCCCTTGACTTAGTGATTGGTTTTATTTATTTTTCGTAATAAATTGCGTTTTAAAAGGAAACTGCTGAGTTCGCATTTTGTTCGTTTTCTCTCAGGTAACAACCCTTTGATTGGTTTGCTGACATAAATACCCATGTTTTCGAACGCAATAGTGTCGGGAGGGTCAGGATAGGAGTTTCACACCTGCCGTATAACACAGGGATTATCTTGCCGCAGGGCAAGGAGACCCACCTGAATACTGTGAAGTTGCATTCCTGCCATCACTTCCCCCTGAACCTGTCGAATAGGTGGCGAAGAATCCTCTCCCAGTGACACTCCCGTCGGAATGAAAGTGAACAACAAGACTTCGTCCTGACGACGTGATCTGCGAGACGATCCACGTTCCAGAGTACTGGCCGAGCGACGTGGACGACACTGTGTTTCCGTCGAAGATTTCAACCGTGTCACAACATAGCTCCGTCTCAAACATAGTAAACTCCAGCTGGAAAGAGATTTGAATGGATATTACTGTGTTCTATAATAAAGCTTATTGCTCTCAGTCTTATGGGGCACCACTGTGGTTCAACTATTCTGTAACATTCATGAGAAAACTGAAAGTCCCCTATAAACAATTGTGAAAGCATTATGTTTGTAAGAAGGCAACTGTATAGTCTGAGACAAAGATTCTCGGTGAGTAGCAATTGTATATGTGACCTATTTCAAGTCTCAGACGGTCAAGCTATGGAACAAACTACTTTATCGTTGATTCATCTAGCAAATCTTATCTTTATTATCTGCAACAGTTCTCTTTCAATTCATGTCATACATGGACAGTGTTGTCCACAAACAAGTGATTGACAATGACATAGTCCCCACTTGTTATGGGGAATTTGTCACTGGAAGTTACGAAATTGAAGACGATATAATGCGCATAAAAAAGGAAAATGCGTGTACCGAAGCCCTGTCTCTGACTGATAACCATATCGGATTGTATTGTAAACAAGTAGACAGTAAAAGTATGAATGGTATCGGGTTTATCCTTTTAAGAACTTGGGCAGAATTATGTATGTCATGCCCTGGCTCTTGAAATGTCAAAATTCAACTAATCTGTAAGAAACTGGTCAAGGCATGTCTGAGTAATGGCTCTTGACATTAAAAGAATCAGAACATCAGCCTAATAACAAAAATTCATTAAATATGCAAATCAGCAATTAAATTGACATGATACGGCTAAATGTCTTTGCATGCTACTACAACACTTTGAATCAACATCTGTACCGAGTTTCTAGACATATAACACTTATTATGAAAGTTCATTAAATATGCAAATTAGCATTTGACATGATACCACTTAATGTCTTTCTTCACTATTGCTTAACAGCCTTACGAAGTTTCATGAATTCGCTGCAGAGTTTCTAAACATATCACCTTAATTACGAAAATTCATTAAATATGCAAATTTGCAATTAATTGATTTGACCCTGCTAAATACCTTTGTACACAGTTAAAGCTCTGTACATTTGTATTAAAGTTCATCAAATTTGAATCAGTATTTCTTGACATATTACGGAAATTATGAAATTCATTAAATATGCAAATTAGCAATTAATAAACACAATACTGACAAATGTCTTTGTATGCTATAAGAGCTCTGTGTGACCAACATCTGTATAGAGTTTCATCAAATTTGGCGCAGTCTCTCAAGAAAGATACTTCTTTTCAAGAATCACTAATTATGCAAATTAGCACTAATTATGCCTGGCAGACCAAAAATAATAGACATTCATATGTATGCCATAGTGCTTTATGCTTGTACCAAATTTGAAAGGAATTGGCTCAGACCTGTCTGAGATATCAGCGTGGAGGTACGGACAGACGGACTCACGGAGGCATAGACTCACGGACAGATGGAGCCCAAACCATAAGTCCAACGAACTTCGTCCGCAGGAACTAATAATAATATACACATGATAAGCCCCTGGAAGTTTGTCACAATATGGATAATCTGTATTTTTGAGACACTGCAAGCTACTCAACGAACTTGTGTTCACAAAGTTAGTACTTTGTACTTTAACAGCGTACGTTACTGAGAGGAAGAAGAAAATGAACTTGATTTGCAAAATAAGAAAAAGTAATATTATGAAAATTTGTGGGTCTCATTGCTTGAAGCTTTTGGTAGTGTAAATGTCGTAAAATATTGATTTGCAGATTAAGTTCATATCACGTTCCAGTGATCGCTGTTTGCATACTTCATGCCGATGCCCTTTAACCTGGGAGCGATTGACCTCTAGTTTCAATGCAAGCCATGGAAATAAATGGATAATTTATTGAAGAAAGCTATATGTTATCAATCCGTGGCACATTTCGGCCAACCAATAAACCAATTTGCACCTTCAAAAAAGAAAATCGAAATGAAGCTGATTTTCAATTTTCAAAATCTTGATTATTAACTTTTAGGCCTATTATTAAATTTAAAATCTTTGGTCTGAGGACGGCACTTTTCGGCCATTTAAATTTCCCTCTAACAAACTCTATTTCCCACAATGCATATTTCCGTTTTCCCAATTTTCAATTTAACAAAGATCTCATTTTCCTATTTTCTTTTGGGCTTGACAGCTGAGAGTATCTATCTTTGGCCTTGGAATGCATCAAATTGTGACAGTTATTTGCGCGGGCAACTTGTTCAATGGATCGAGTAACGAACATAGAAGAACCAGTTGTGTTGCCGCCGGAAACGAAAGCCCGATATAATCAGTTTACCTGACCTGCTAAAGTTTTGCGCGCTTCCCGTCGATGTCACACACTTGTACGCTGTTTAAAAAAATTGTGACAGCCATCAGCCCAATCAGAGTGCGGCATGCACATTTAATTTTATCTGATTAATTTATTCAGCTGTCAATCTTTGTACGCAACGATGTTCTCAGCATAATGATCTAAGTACCCCGTTATAGTTTTTTAAACCGTATGCCGGTCCACTTTATGAATTGCATGCGTTACAACCCGATCCAAATCTTGACCTTGAAGGCGTTAGATATCATGTTTGAGACAGTATCGTCTTACACTTCGTTCAGAGATACCACTTGCACTAAAACATTTTGGCGATGAACACTTATTTTGCGGTGACTTCTTCCTTTATCAACCGTTTCTTGAATTTCTTGCGGCTGAACGCACCAACTTAACTCCATTGCCTGAAGTACATGCACTCTACCAACCAAAGAACAGTGTTTGCTCCTCTTACAGTATAACTATGTCGGTTATGAGACAATGTTATTCTCTGCCAATTTTTAAAATTATCTTGTGCAATTATCGTTACCGAGCCCCCCCCAGTACAAGTACATTTGTTACACCTTAATTCCAATTCGATACATTTATTTCTGACATAGTATCCAAAGATTATAAAGACACTGCGCCACGCCCCCAATGAAATGGGAAGATTTGATATTTAGTATATTGGAAATGTGCGGAAATAGAGTTTGTCAGAGGGAAATTTGAATGGCCGCAAAGTGCCATCCTCAGGAATCCGTGGCACTTTGCGGCCACTCCATTTTCTTATTACGGTATTCAATTAGAAAATAGAATGAAGGGTAATTATCAAATTTCAAATATTTTAGGCGAGCAGATGAAGCGCATTTGGCCCTTTTATAAATATATTAGATTTTGCCTAAAGTTCAAGTATGAGAAATAAGTAAAAAGCTTTGTGAGGATGGTACATTGCGGAGGGAGAAAGCATATTTGACAGCGACCGAAAATTCAATTCAGTTAAAAAACATTGACACAGAAAAGTATAACTTTGTTGAAATATCTAAGTGATATGTCAATCGCTGTATGGTTCAATTTGATTGGCTGTTTCGAGATGTCCATCATTTACGTCAGGGGGAATTCCAATAGACCACGCCTAAACTCAAATAGAAATTAGGATTTTGGATCGAATTTGCAGTATGCTTTTCAACATGGCATATGGCCATTCGGACATTGATAAAGTGAAATGCGATTTGACAAACGACTTTTGGAAAGTTAAAAGGAAAATAAATAGGTATTAGTTAAACAGAATTTTGAAAAAGATAGGATTTTCAAATATCGAATGAAGCTTTCCCAGCAAAATTCTGATTGGCCGCAATGTACCATCCTCACAAGGCTTTTTACTTATTTCTCACTCTTTAACTTTAGGCAAAATCTAATATAATTAAAAAAAGGCCAAATGCGCTTCATCTGCTCGCCTAAAATAATTGAAATTTGATAATTACCCTTCATTCTATTTTTTAATTGAATACCTAAATTAGAAAATGAAGTGGCCGCAAAGTGCCACGGATTCTCACAGCAGTATACACCTGTTTCCTATATTTCAATCTCAGCCCAAAGATTATAAATTTAATAAAAGACCATAAAGTTAATAATCAAGATGATACAACCATTTGAAAATTGAAAATTAGCTTCATTTCGATTTTCTTTTTTGAAGGTGCAAATTGTTTTTTTGGATGGCCGAAATGTGCCTCAGATTGTTATCACATGAAATCACTTTTCCTTACCGTTACTACACTGCCTTCAGAAACTGCTATATAATAGTAACAATCCTGGCTATCCGGGTAATCGGAGGGATATGACGGAGAAGCAAAGAAACCGCTGTCTCTAGTGAAGCTGCCTCCGCAGTCTCCAAGCGTGTTCTCTTGGTTTGACGTGACGGCGGTGTATGTTGCGAGAAAGCCTTGGTAAGTGATGGAGCCATCTGACGTAAACTGAACCGTCAATGTCCAGCCCAAAGACACGTACGTTTCAGGCAAGGTGCTACCGGAGTATTCGGCATCTGCATTTACAGAGGGATACGTCTCGTATATCTTGACCGCGTCGTGAGTCGCCTCGGTGTGAAACAAGGTGAAATCCAGCTGTGTGTTTCAACAATTAGTCAAAGGTTAGTGTGTAACTTTTGCCGCTTCAGTGCTGACGGCTATGGAATGAAGGTGCTATGATACATTTACCCACTGTAGGCATAACCAATTGTGCATTTTGGGATAAAAGCATGGAATTTGGTATGGATGTAGATTATCATAGCATAAATCAATATGGATAGCGAGCCATCACGGATTGAACCTCATTCTGGCGTGGTAGACATTTTTAAATATGGCGACCATCAATCACTGTTAATCCCATAGTTGCTGCTCCACGCATGATTCTGTGGTAAACAGTGAACGTATTTCCATCATAAATGCCTATTGAGATTACTATTTGTCTTTTTATTTTGTTTTAAAATCAATTTGGATAGCGAGATCTCACTAGATCGGCCCATGGCGGTGGTGGGAGGGTATGAAGCATCCGAATGGAACAGCCTGTCCTCTGTTCTGCCAATTAATGCATGGGGTGTCTTGGGTAGAAACGTTGAATATGTTCAATATTTTGACATTCTATTTATTCTATTAGTATCATTTCTAAACTTTATAAATTAGCGCATCGACGAGTTTTTGCAGGGCGTTCTTCATCATTAGGCCGAACATGCAAAATTATGCGGGAAATGTAACCCGATCTCTCGTTCTCGTTCATCTACATTCACAGGTAGGCCTAGAAACAAAAAAGGACAATAATATTTACTGTATAACAAATCTTGAAGTTTTACTGCTGAAAACAATAACATTTTGGGGAAAAATCTCTTAAATATCTCATATTTGCCAATGTTAGCGATTTAACATGTAAACTACAATTAGTACATTATTGGCTCCATTAAAAAAATGACCACGTGGAGAACTTGATCATATTTTTATATTGTTTTTGGCTATATGTATTATGTTTTATACATAATTAATTTCACATAAAACTGATCCTGTGTGATTTGATATTAATTTCCTGATTTAGAAAAATTGGTTTTAGAGTTATTTCAACGTCAATGGTCCATGGACCTGGTAATGTATTACCTTGAATGAAAATGATTATTGGACCAGTTTAATGTCATATAGATATGGATTCATGCTCATAATATTTTGGTCATCGTATATTTTGGTACTAATTTCTTGGTTGAACATGATTTGTTATTCAAATGCAAAAACCTGGTAACATAGTCATAACAAACATGAGAGGTAGGGAAAGCAAAGCTCAAACACAATCCTATACACTCTGTCAGTCATGTCCGTGCTTGGCACTCCCCGGACCTTTGCTGGCTTTTGCATGGATAGTCGGCTGGCGAAGAGTGTTTTATTCCTTTTCATGGTGTTTACATAGGCTCAGACAATAAGTTTAAACGCCAATCTTAAACATTTGCCAATCATTTTCTTGTTATCCACTTGACACGTACACCCCAGACCTAAGCAGGTAATGTTGGCTGGCCAATTAGTTGATCAAATTCGACGTATTCCTTCCTATACAAACAGTGACACTCTAATCCAGATCGAAACATAAACCTCGGAGATTTTACGTGGTTCAATTGCACATTCAGTGACATACAATTACAGCAAAATGTTCCCAAATTTTGAACGTTTTGAACACTGATGTCAGCCCAGCTAAACGTGAACTACTTTATAAAGTGTAGAAACAATAATTAGATCGAGTAAGTATCGGATACATATTTTTAAACTGTATAACATCCGGTTAAACTTGAGTTAATTCTTAAAGATTAGAAAACGATAATAAGATCGGCTCAATATCGCGATCGTATACATCCAAGAAATATTTTACTCAAGAATGCCCAGCTAAACCTGAGCTACTTTATAAAGTCTAGAAACGATAATTAAATCGACTAAATATCTGGTATATCCAGGATAGAGTACAAAAGAACGGCAAGCTAAATTTCTGCTTATTTACAATGTTTAGAAACTTTCATTAGAGCAGCTAAATATTGGTTATATCTATCTTTTTGGTTAATGAAGAAAGCTCAACTATATGACATATGTATAGAAACTTCTGCTAATTTATGAACTTTAGAAAAGATAATTAGAGCAGCTGAATAGCAGATATATCAATAATATTTTGTTAATGAAGAAATTCCAGCTTTCTGACATTCTATTAGAGGTTTTCTTCAGGAACGCCCAGGTAAACTTGATGTAATGTATAATGTTTAATGAAACGATTATTGGATCAGCTAAAATGTTCCTAATTAGCTGTGCTTATCGTATAAAACTAGTTTAGCCGAATATACTTTATATATAGTTCAGCAAACAAAACCTATAAAGGTACACTCCGAACCTTACTCCTCATTCAGTTGCTTGCATGATT
This sequence comes from Ptychodera flava, assembly GCF_041260155.1. Lineage (NCBI taxonomy): Eukaryota > Metazoa > Hemichordata > Enteropneusta > Ptychoderidae > Ptychodera > Ptychodera flava. The sequence continues at coordinate 24,594,999 of NC_091940.1, forward strand.
CAGTATAATGCCTTTTTTTCTTCTCTTTAACAGCTGGTAGACTTAGTTTTCAAAAAGTTGCTCTGCCAAAAAATATTAAATTAGATCGTTAGATAATAACTTTGTAAGTCACATCTTACAAAGCAATTAATATGCCATGTTGATGATATTTATAGAATCATCCATGACTATTATTTTGGCTGACTACTTTCATAAAGATGAGTATGATAAAATGTATATGTTTCAGGAAATTTGCCATATCTGGTCCCCCTCTAAATATGATCCAAATAGCAAATAAATCATATCTTCCCGTCAAAAGTTTATTTCGTATTTTTGAGATACTTCTGTTCAAGCATTGCCTTCTGTATTATGTGTAGCCAAAAAACGTAGAATGTAAGGTAAACCGTAATTTGCGATTTATTTTTTTGGGTATCGGGTAAGTCTTGTCCTATTTCATGGAAACTATAGCGGATATTGCATATTTTAATGTCATCTTAAAGAGAAGTAAATGGCCTTACTAATGATAACCTAAAAACTAGGGAGTGTGTAAGTTAGGCCTAGCAGATGACTTACAAGAAGACAGGTTTTACAAAAATGCTGTGGGGTCTCAAAATCGCGATTTTACAGTATCCTTCAAAACATGATCGTAACAGCTATTGCATCACAATATTTTTTCTGTTAAAGCCTATTTCATATTTTTGACATGTTCTTGTAGCAACGATAACAGATTTCATACTAAGCGTTGCCTTTTGTAATATGTCTAAGTAAAAAATTGGTAGAATTTGAGATAAGCTGTGACAGTAATTTGCAATATAAACTTTGGGGTATGGGATAAATTTTGTCATTTTTCATAAAAACTATGGAAGATATTGCATATTACAATATGTCATCTTAAAGAATTATAAAATGCTTTGCCAATGATACTCCACAAGCCACGTTATGTTAAAAAATAAGCTCAGCAGATTACTTACAAGAAGATACGTTTACAAAAAAAGATGCGATTGGCAATGCTGTGACTTCCCTTCAAACCATGGCCGTAACAGACATTGCATCCCAATAGTTTTTCTGTTAAAAGTCTATTTAATATTTTGACATGTCCCTGTAGCAAATAAAACAAATTTCATGCAAAACATTGCCTTTTGTAATATGTCTAGGTAGAAAATAAGTGGAATTTGACATAAGCTGTGACAGTAATTTGCAATATAAAATTTGGCATTAGGTAAGTTTTTGTCATACTTTATAAAAAAATCTATGGAAGATATTGCATATTGTAAGAGACGAATTGAATGTCTTATCAATGTTACCCACAAGCTGTGTTATGTTAAAAATAAGCTCAGCAGATGATTTACAAGAAGAAGAAATGTATGCAAGTCGACAACACTGTGATTTTCCGGTACCCTTCAAAATATAATCGGTAGAGCTCTAGCATCCCAATATTTATTCTGTCAAAAGTCTATTTCATATTTGTCACATGTCCCTGTCGGACATAAAACAGGTTTCATACAAAGCATTGCCTTTTGTGTTATGCCAAGGTGAAAAAATTGTTAGAATTTGAGATTAGCTATAATCTGCGTTAGAGACTTTGGTTATGGGGTAAGTTTTAGTCCTATTTCATAAAAATCTCTTGAAGATATTGCATATTACAATATGTCATTTTAAAGAGGAATAAATTGCCTTTCTAATGATAACCAAAAAGTCCGGCTATGTTAAGAAAGCTGAGAAATAGTAGATGACTTACAAGTACGTCGTGTACTTACAAGTAAATCGTTATTTTTCTGTGCCCTTCAAACATGACCGTGACATTTATTGCATCCTATATTTTTTCTGTTAAAAATCCATTTCGTATTATAGGGATCTCAAGGCTTCTGAAAATACAGGTTTGTTATCCTTTGGGGTGCACGTAGACCCCTCTAGCCCACGGCCTAATACTTCTTGACTGCTGACATAGTGCGATCCTTTGATAGGATCCAATAGCGTGAATCCGTTAAGCAAGTCAGGTGGTGACGAAAACTTTGAAAGACTGTGCAAATTACCCTTCTCAAAGTTTCTAGTTGAAAATATCCCACCAAAAGTTACGCAATGTCTTCTGCAGTTGATATTTACTAGATGAGAAATACCTTGTCTGGCGGCCATTTTAAAAAAATGGCTGCCATGGCAACGCTTTAGCAGATCTTCAGAGGCTTGCTATCTGAATTTGTTCAATATACATTAAGACACATCTGAGCCAAGTTTGGAGCTTTTATCAAAAAATGCAATGGATTTGCCATGCTGTACCACTGCACCATGTTTCTCTATATTATATAGCCACATTGATCGATTCAATATACCGCATCATTAACAAAGGCAGAAAACGATGTGTGAAGTTGCCCTCACTTTCCCTTTGGTCTCTAACAACTGCCAGTGCATGGTTGGAAAATGCGCGAGTTGTAAATATACAGTGGACAGAAAGGGGTAACTGTCTTGATACCAGAATGGATTTTCTTAATGGAATCATGTCATCGGCCTTGTGTATGAAATCACGTACATAATTGTTACAACTGTAGCCCCTTATATTGCCTATTGCCGCAATAATTTATTTCTGAATATTTGTTTGACTTCATGTTTAGGTGCACCTATATCCGGTTGTCATGAGTATTCCCAAAGCTACCCGATTCATGAGTATAGTTAAGAATGCAACAACAGGCGTATAATCATGGTTTATAAAAATATCATTCAGAACAGTCAAACTTTCTTTAATGCGGTAAGAAGCGAGAAAAAAACAACAACAACGAAAACACCATATTGAGCTTTCTGACCGGGCAATTTGTTTAGATCTTCAAATACAACAACATATGCGCGGCGACTGCGATTAATTTAAAGACATCAATATGCAGAGAGAGAGAGAGAGAGAGAGAGAGAGAAAGAAACAGACAAAGAAACACAGAGAGAGACAGAGTGAGCTCGTAGGTACAGCTAATTTCAATGTTATCAATCTGCACAAAACTGTGACTTTTCTGGTCTTCAACAGAACTGAAAGTGAGAGTGTATTTCTGTTTACTGAGAAGAAAATAAACCAATTCAAATCAGCATGGGGCTTCGTGTTGTTCATTTTACAATTTATCATATTGTGTTAATGATACATAATTTTTGAAACGTCCGAAAATAAACTGGAAATATAAAGATATTGATTGAAAATATATACTTTACAAAGTATTAACAGAAGAAAATGAGAATGATTTGCTCTACCTGGACTGAATATCCAATTGAGACAGTGATGTAGTAGATACAATTTTCATAGTTGTTATATAAGTTTGGATATCCGGGTGACGAGAACTGGCCGGAGTCGTTGACGAAACTTCCACCACAATCTCCAATGGCCCTGGGCTCTTCAAAAATATAATACAGAGGACATTTATAAGTGAAGTACACTTTACAATGATCATTAAAGATACCATCTTTTCTGTAAGACTGTCTCCTCAATTATGAAGGGGGTTGGTTGTCACCATTCAAGATTAGGCGAAGTGAGAAAAACTAGATAAGTCTCTTTTCAGCTTTCACCGTGCTCATACAATGTCTTGTAAAGTCAAAAACTCAGCGATTGATTTTGCCGAATTTTGAATGCACCGGTGCATTATTCTCTGCCAATCGTAACGTATCGTCTGGCATGTTTTATTCTTACCCTCCTCATCTTAACTACGAAACTACTTGACCTTGCGGTAATATGCGCCTCGAAAATGAAAGTTTTAAACTGTATCTCATGAAAACTTTTGAAAAGCGTTCTCTTTCATAATCAGAATAAAAAATACTTTAAATTCAGCATGTAAAGTTCGGATTTACACAAACAAATTACTTAAAATTTTATATGTTTGAAATTCAAAATATCCTGTGTTAACTCTTTGGTGAATAATTATGTTTCGATTTTCAATATACCCTAAAACATACAAAAAGCAAAACTATGATAGACAAAACACCTTAACATGTGATTGAATCTACACGTAAAGCAGGTCAGTAGAGTATTGCAAAATTTTAGAGTCTGAATATCTATGCCTATGGCATAGTCAACCTGATAATACAGTTTACATTCAAGACCAATGTCAGGTTCCCCGTGCGATTTGAACTTCTTTGGGAATCACAGAGGTTCAGAAGTGACGAATCAGTTAATATTTCATGCCCTACCTATATCGTGGAGAGCAATGTCCATGTTCTTCTCATTAGCTTCAATCTCCGTTGTCTCGATGACCTGGCACACACACATGGTGAGTGCTGCGGCCAGTAGTTGTACTCTGTACCCTGTCATTTGTTTTTAATGTTAGTATCCCTTATGCGTTCTCCACTGAAGTAGTTTCTCTCTTGTCTTGAATACGCTTGGCTGAACCCTTAATTTCTTCAAGTTTGTCTGGTACAGAAAAAACAGGAGGAATACAATATATATATATATATATATATATATATATATATATATATATATATATATATATATATATATATATATATATTTCTATCTCGAACTATACAGATGTCCTCGTGGGAAATTACTGTGCTTGGTGTTGAAGCAGAGCGTTATAAATATTAACACTCCAAGTACAAAGTAATGATATCTGTTACTCAAGTTTGTTACTGGTGATTGCAGAATGCATGAAACTTAAGTTAAGATATCATTACTCTGTACTTGAAATATTTGGGTTATTTTATTGTGTTATTTTATTATATATATATATATATATATATATATATATATATATATATATATATATATATATATATATATATATGTGTGTGTGTGTGTGTATCTCAGACAAGAAGTTTTAGAGAAAGAGAATTGTTGACCAAAAACAGGCAAAAGTTGTCCAAAAATACAAAATTTTAGATTTCATCAATATTTCAATATATCATAAATAAGATAACACCGAGGAAAAAATGTAGATTCCATCATACTTTCGATCACATTTAGTTTATCTGTATGGACTTGCATACCAAGTATCAAAGCTATCAGGTGAGTACTTTTTGAGTAAATAACATTTTATCTAAAATTGCCCCAAAAGTACAAAATTGAAAATTGCATCATAATTTGAATATATCACATTTTTATTCTCCCTATGAACCTGTTTACCAAATATCAAAGCTGTCAGATAAGTGGTCTTGGTGAAATAAACGTTTGGCAAAAACTGACAAATATTGCCTTATAATACAAATTTACATATTTCTGCGTAATTTAAACAAATCGGAGGTCATCCCTAGGGACTTGTATCTCAAATATCAAAGCTGTCTTATCTACAGTTTTGAAGATGAGTTTTAAATATTTTTGACCAAAAATGACAAAAATTGCATTATAATTTAAATATGCATATTTCACCACAATTTGAAGCAACCTTACTGAGGTCACCCCAGTGTCCACCAATTTATTCACACTAAATGTCAAAGCCGAATGGGCGATGTAAAATATTATCGGCTGACAATGTTAGTTTTTCGCGCCAAGATGCGATTCGACTCGACTGTCGTGACAGTATCATTTTGAAGTTGATGTGCATGCCCCACTGTGCTACCTGCACGATGTAACAAGCGGGATCTTTAGTTCTCGTTGACGCAAAGTTGCTTATACTGCGTGATTGCGCCACAGAATAATATACTACACGCCAGAAACCGTGCTAGGTCAGAGAAAGAGATGTCCTGGTTTGAAAGAGCCGGGGACCGGACAGAAACCACAATGGGGTGTTTCGTGTCGCAGGAAATTTCTCCAGAAAAATATATCAACAATGCTTGCCGTCTTCGGATCAAGCTTTTGGAAATACCAGCTAGAGAGGCAGATAAAGAGACGTTCGTATCGGTTGGCTGCCGCCTATCGCTCAAGCTCTGAAAAACGTGCGGAGTATGCTTACCTGTAAACCACAGTCACTTGTTGGCTGCAATTCCGCTCTGCGCCTACGCGGCCCATAGACGTCGGAGTTTGACGTGGATACACACGTCTATGGACTGCGTCTATAGGTGGAGAGTGGAATTGCAGCCAACAACAAGTGACTGTGCTGTACTTTAAGCCAACATGGCAACAGGAACATATTAAGTCATATTGTTTTCGGTACAGATCGAACATTGAGCAACCATCACTTCGTTCGTGTTAAAATGTAGTTTAAATAAGTGTACAAATATTACCTTGGGGCAACATCTTTTAGGATGGCATTCTGGTAGCACCTGGAAAACAGTCGTTTCCGCAAATTCAACGAGCAGTCAGGTTCTTGTATTATACGTTGACAACCGGACTAAGTAAGCATTCTGACCTCTGACCCTCTACATTACGTAATCATTTCACCAGCGGTCGATATAAGTATTGACACACAAAGTAGGACAATAACAGACAAGAAATGGGCATTGTTGAAGACGTGAAGTGGTCGCTCAATCCCCTGACGGCTCGGCACAGGCAGCCCTCGACTTTGCTCTGCTTTCCGAAGATATCCGAACATACTACCTTCGGTAGTTTCCGGATTTTCGCCGATTTTAAGCGAAAGTATTGTCGTTTAGGGAGCCGTCATTATTTACGGCCTGGGGGTCGGAGGAATCTGAGGGGGGGTCACTCAAAAAATTGAAAGCTACAAGGGGGTCACTCAAAATGTGGAGAGAAAGATGGGGATAACTCAAAATTTCGGTGCAAAATTAATTGAAAGACGTCTCAGATTGCACCATTACACACATCAATTTCTAAAAATTTTCGATGCGAGAGGGGGGACACCTTTATTAAAGTGGCACTCCCACTTTGTAACATTTTTAAAGCACATTTTTTTAATGCCAACGGTCGATATTTGACGTGGCGACTGCGCGCGGATCGCGAGATATCGATAAAAACATGTCTTCAAAAAAGTAAAAGTTTGAATTCCGGTGGCCCACCTAAATTCAGCTTCCGAACATCGAACGTTCGGCACTGGGGCCATTGTCAACTAAGCTATGGAGTACGAGTCTACGCTAACGCTGCTGTACACCACAGTACCACTCGCGTCGGTGATCGGTCATGCCCCGTGGGAGAAAGCTGTGTCTTACTGACTTGGCCAAGAAACGAAAAACAATTTTTGCTGATTCCACCAGAATTCGCGTAGGTGACTAGCACAGTTACGTGCGGTTGATACATAACGGCCGCCGCGTGGTATGCATAGACTCATACCACGCGCGCGGCGAACCACACGTACTGTATGACAGACGACAAAATGTAGTCATCGGAGGCGGCTAATATTTAACACGTAAAAACTTATGTTTATGTGGTATTGGTTAAAAATATAATACAACTGATTTAGAATAATGAAAACGACAAAAGCTAAGAAGAAGTTTTCAAAAACTGACCTGTGGTAAAGGCATAATGCTGTATATAAAGTCTTTGCAGTGGGAAGTAAATTAATTGCGTCGTTCGAACTTATTGTAGACTCCCTAGAATATCGTCAATCAGCACAACAACAAACCTTCGGGGGATTTCGGGTCAAAATCAGAAACGATCGTAAAACTTCGGGATGTGAAAAATACGCTCGGGAAATGACATGTTTTTATCGATATCTCGCAATCCGCGCGCAGTCGCCACGTCAAATATCGACCGTTGGCATTGAAAAAATGTGTTTTAAAAATTATACCTAGTGGGAGTGCCTCTTTAAAATCACGGAAACATATATTCAGTTCAATCACCATTTTGACATTTAACCATACCGTATTCAGGGTTTTCATTAGAAGCTGGCAGCTATAGAAATTGCACAGCTGGTGAGGTTCCAAACAGACAGTGAATGGATTAAAAAATACTGACTCTGACTGATGGTCCTCTAATATCGTTACGGAAATGTAAGATTTTGTAAATGACACAAGAAAGTCGCAGATTTTACATTCCTGCATATTCTTTGGTCTTCAATCTCTGGCAAACGTCAACTGAGAACTTTGTTTCACAAATTGTCTTACAAAATTTATTGTTGTTGCTGTGTTGTTGAATGATGTAATAAAAATATCAGTGTTCAATGTCATTGTCAACAGTTTTACCGAGTGCAAAATAAATTGAAACACTTCTCAGATCGCATCATTACAAATATCAATTTCTAAAAATTTTCTATGCGAGAGGGGGACCCCTCTCGCCCCTTTGGGTGTTCTAACAGTTTTACTCAGTAAAAAAAGCCACTTAAAAACACCTCTCAGATTACACTAGACTGCACCATCGCACATACCATTTTCTCAAAATTTTCCGCACAGGATAGGGGACAAACCCTCCCCCCCGACACTTCCTCCCTAGCCTCTCACATGTTCATCCCCTGTACCTTCAAATTCTGCCCAGTCAGATATCCTAGTGAAAACCCTGTCACGATACCCATCCGAATTACACAATACTATATTGTTGGATACTTGTTATACAGTGAGCTTTCTGTGACATTGAATTTCATTTTGTTGGCTTCGCCTTTTTTCAACCGTCTTGAGATAACCAATGATAATCTAGCAAGGTACACCAGGATTTGAAAGGTCTTTACTTTTGCTATATGTTTTAAAAATTTAACAAATACATGTATTGATTCAAAGCGGGGGTATTCAAAATTTCTGTGTTAAAAAGGGGTTACTGAAATTCATCATTGTTGGCCGGGGGAGGGTTACTCGAATCGGGGTTCCCACTTAATTCCTCCGACCCTCCAGACCGTAAATAATGCCGGCTCCCTTAGCGCTAAGCAGAAGTGCCGTGCCCAGCGAAAGCGGGAGCGAGGAGAAAGTTAAAGCTTTGGGGAGGCCATTTTTGCATTTTCAAAATTTCTCTCACTTTTTTCGGAATATATAACAAGTGTGTTTAAGCCAAATATGAAAGTCTTTTATTGACACCGTTAGAATTTATCCAATAGTTTACGATCAGTCACTATTGTCTCCTACAAGTTCGTCATGGAAGGAAGTGTTTATGAAACTTCGGGAATTTTAAGTTTCGATCGGCGTGAAGCAGTGTTTCGGGCCTGAGAGCAACGCAAAGTAAACATGGTTGCGACAGGCGGTACGATACCACTGACTTGTCAAAATCTCAAGGAAAGGCCCGATGTTTTGGGTACGATTTAAGGCTGCGTTCACAAATAACGATTAGGGCTGGAGGAATAGCGATTGAAATCTTGTTTTTTCTATCCCCCTCAATACCCTAAAAAAATTTTCAAGTCCCCTCCGTCTGTATTGTCAAAATTTTTCAAGTGCCCCCCTCAAATTATCATATAGCCATATATTTATTAGAGATGCACATAAAGATAAAATACACATGTATTTGGCAGTTCTGCTCGCAGATGTTCAACACTACCTTTTATTAGCAGTTCGTAGAGCCATATTCCTAAGGCAAGTTCTTAAATTGATTCATTTTTAAACACAACGGTGGACGTTTTTGATTTATCAGTCAAAGCCGATTTCAGTCAATCAAACTCTGGCCAACTCTGGCACCCACTGAAGAGCACACGAAATGACCATTATGAGAGAGTATGCGAATTGCGAATTTAAAATAATTCCATTTAGTCACACATTTTTTCGTTTAAATTAGATTCGTTACTGTACAAAGTTTTACTTTTGTGTTATTTTACAGTGAGAATATGAAAATTTAGAAAATCAAGCATGGTGACCCCTATCTTTTCTCTTTAATATTTGATTAGTCTCATATGCAAGAATTAAAAATTTCCCTGATAACTTTCAAGTCACCTGGTCCTCCATGTGTTGGTTTCTGGCCTGTGTACAAGTATGTTTCACTGTCATGAGCGTCACGTTATACCCGAACTCTTCTTCAGCTACTTCATAGTCAGAGCTATCCCTGTCACTGCCGGTATGCAGTGACAGTGACAGTGCCCGTAGGTGCAGTAGCAGGGCAGTAGCTGTATTAGTTTTGATAATTTTGACAACGTTTTTGTGGTTTATACAACTGCGTCCTTGTTCTACTCCCTACTGCATGTTGAACTGTCCAGTATTCAGCTTGCCAACACAGCCGCATTTGTATAATTAACAAACGACTTTCAGTCTGGACTCTAATTCAATACATGTGCGGGCTTTTGTCGACATACTGAATATTATGTGTTTAAGCATGCTGTAGGTAGACAGCAAGAAACTGAATTTGATATATTGCACAGAAATAGTGAAAAAAATTTTAACAGTTGCAGCTTCTGCCCCGATAAAAGGCCTACTTGTTTATTTGAGACAAAAGTAATGAAACGAAACAAAATGGTCCTAGATTTTGTTCAATTATTACTAACATTGGAACAATTGGATAACATTAAAATGTATTCAGTTTTCATTGAATTACCCACCAAACCGTGGAATCGTAAAGAAAGAAAGGAAACCAAAACATTTTCAGGTCCCCCTTTAGGCAGAGCAAAATTTTCAAGTCCCCCTTTACTACCCCCAAAATTTTCGAAGTCCCCCTGAATTCCTCCGACCCCGACCCCCCTCACTTTGTTTTTGAATGCAGCCTAACAGATCGTATGTTTTCCTCTTTGCCCCGAGGTAAGTTTTAGGCACATTGGGTGCTTGCTTGCGAGTCAAAACTGTTTTATTCAGGTATGAAAATGAAAGTAATCATACTTTTCTCTCGGCATGACATCAGTTCCCAGTTCGTCTACAGCTTGATATTCTTCCGAAATTGACAAACCAAAATCACTCTCAAAGCTATCTTTCTCCTTGTCTGTGATAGACAGAAGAAAAAAACAAGATATGTCAATCAAGGGTAAATTTTTTCCTTATCTTCACTTTTTTATCGCATGAACTGGTCCGAATCACCACCTTTGTGGTGTAGAACAGGACGGACAAAGAATCCGAATTACCACTGTCGCGTCATCAAGTGGACTTTCCGCTTCTTGCACCAGTACCGTTCATACACGCAATGCTTGCGCGCACGGACCGATCTGTCCCCATCGATGCCGTGTTCCCATGACATTTTTACGAAAAGGTGATGATATGAATTCAGACATGGAAGCATGGAGGGCATATTCAACAAAAAACCTAACCGACGAATACTGAGATAGAAACCCCCGATACACTATATACAAGTGGAAAGCCTGTACATACTTTGCAACCCACCTGGGGTCATTTCGTTGTAATTTTATACAGGATCACATGATACGAAATTTAAATTTCCTCTAAGAAATCAGTTTTCAGTACTTCTTTTGACAACGCTGAGATATTTCCCATCGAAATTTGCAGCAAAACAGCAGTTGGAGTGTTTTCAAAATGTGTGTCTGCGATTTCTCTTTATTTTTGTTTAAAGTTATGGGTTCAAACGTGCATTTTAATCGCTCAAAATAGATATTATGTTATGAAAAAATTATTAGTGAACCGCAACAAAATCAAGAAACACTTTTTAAGGATAGAATAACATCTTTCCACCACATAAATATCTTAAATAAAATATCTTAATTGAACAAATATTTTTCCTTGATACCTATCAGTACCGCCTTATCAATTAGTAACATACAGATGCAACTCCAACTGGACAAAAAAATTCATAAAAGATAAGAGTATTGTTTTCTCATTTTTTCATATAATTCTTATCTGAATGAAAAGGGTGTCTCTATGACACGAATCTGTTGACATCATGTGGATTCCAACATTACTATACAACCAAATGCAGCTTAGTATTTATAGTTATTTGAGTAATGAATATGACAACATAACCGCTTTGTCAAGGTCAAACCCACTCCCCAGTGTTTTACGAAAGAGTAGATCATTAAAAAATATATATCATGAGGAATAAATCAAACATTTATTGCTGTGCAAACTTCTACGATTTTTTCGTCTGTTGTACCACGACTCTCTTGAATTGGAGAACACCAACCATCGGCAAGTATTGAAGTCTGGCGTCTACAATGTGTAAAACTTTGTAAATATATTCATTTATTCCATTCTAGTTTACAGTTTGTCTGGTTGTACTTATTTGCCGCAATGATAGCATTTCAAAAAAGTCGCACATTCCGATATCTTTGCCAGAAATATGCTATTTTTACATAAAACATGAAAGACTTTTGAGTATACAGCATATAGGACTACCTAAGCTATTCAGAGACGCGAATCATATACCACACAAAAACATGAAAAAAAGCTGTACAGATAAAAAGTGGTTTTACGTTCCGATAGTAGCAGATATCTGAGCTGTTTCATGGATAGAAATCAAGATGGATCGTTTGCATGCACATAGCAAGGGATAAGATTGGAAAGGGATAAATACAACATGGCGCTGCATCGGAAACACTTTTACAAGCCGAACGACACGCTCACCACACATTCTGATAGCATTATCTGTGACAAACGTTCAGCAAGACTCTCATACCTATGTAACACATCTCCTCGTCTGTCAGCAGCCTGGACAAACTGCCACTTACGTGGTCAAAAAACAAACTCGGTGTCGTCCATGTTCAAAATTAACTTCAGGGTTGGGTCCCCACGTGTTTTGGACTCCCTAACAAAGTGATGAGTAACTTCATGTACAATGACATCTTTGAATTTTGCAAGACGCATTTGACTATTTGTATGCTCATTTTGGCCTGTGTTCGTCGGTTTGTGTTCTAGGGAACCTCCATGAGTCAGTCAAAATGAGAGTTCGAAAGTTGAAAATGCGACTATCTACGAGTCCAATGGGAGTTCGAATTATAGCCTTGTCAATGATTACGCGCCATAACCAACAGTCCAAACAACTTTTTAATCTTTCAGTCTTAACTGTCCATCGCTTTCAAGTTTGTGAAAACAAGTTTAAAATGCATATTTATTTACAACTGTCCTGTACATACATCTGCATAGCTAATATTGTAATTTCTTGATATGCGCTTGTCGACGTCGACTAATAATAGTACTATCAAGCACACGCACATGGCTGTTTAAGAATGTATGGAACTTTATATTTGAAAGCAAAATACAAAGCAAAAACTCGATTGATTAGACAGTATAAATAGCCAGATATTTTGTAAATGTCGCTAAATATCTTTAAAAGAATTTAAGCTATATACATATGTAGATGAACTAACCTATGACGTAAAAAGGCATGATAACTGTAACTTTTGATGTTTTCCATTAATTCTCGTATCTCTTTAAAAATGCATCGTTTTAGTTCCATTACTAAAATCGTGTCAAATGCTTAGTGTACTTGTCAGCACTGTCTGTAAGCTTACTGAAATGTAGTGATCTGGGTAATTGCCTATTTCCGAACTTCTGTCCGAATTAGAACTCATTTATGAACAACATTTTTCGTTGTTTACAAGTTCTTCTTCTGACGAGGCCAATGCTTTCAATTTTAGACAAACTTTGGGGTAAATAATAAGAAATTGTACCCATTTCACAGAGCAATATAAAGTCAATAGTTATGGCTCTTGCCCCTGTAATATATCAAAAGAAAAACCGAATAATTTTTTCAAATAAGAAAACACGTGTAACTGCCCCTCTGATTGAGTAGCTAAAACAATCTTCTGTTTCGTACGCGATCATAACATAACAGCCAAAGATATAAATGTGTAACAAGAAGTGAATACGGCGGAATTGTCGGTTTTACACAGACTTTTGATCTGTGTGTCGCGCCATGTCATATAAAAGTGGTCAAGTTAAGAGTTTAAGTTGTCGCGTCAATCTCTAATAAATTATAAAAATGGACGGATAGCAAAAATGTGAAATACGTTCTCGGCAAATGTACAATTCTCACAAGAACGACGAAGAGCCCTAACAAAATATGGGTAGTAAAACCAGTGGCCGCACATTCTGGACGTCGTTTATGACAGTATGTGTGCGAGTAGGTTGTATTACTCCTGTGATAAATATTTGAACACAATAAAACTCGGGGGGAACAAAATTTCCCCTGATTTCATATTAAAACATGGAAGAAATTGAAAGGACGACAAGTGTTTGCTGGAAACAGGAAGATCCGTCACTCGAGGGCGCCGTCTAAAGAGCGCCCTCGAGCGACGAACCAGACGTTAACTTTGCTAAGTTAAATGAATTAGAAACGGTTTTGCAAGCTGATTTCGAAGCCTTCAAAAGGCACACATGATTATCGTACGTGTAGGCAAAACTGCACAGTATCACCTTTCCTCAGCGCGAAAATTCTGAAGAGTCGAAGATACAAATAAGTTTTTAAGATGAATGAAACACGGTTATATATCAAGCAAACCCTGGCCACTTCACAGGTTCAGCCAACTTATAAATTCAATGAATTTTACAAAATAATCACAAAATACGTTTCTTAAGCTGATACACTAATTTTATGTATTCTGGACCTCAAACTTATAATATGGAGGGGAAAGTGAAGCTGTTATTAACTGCCGTCCAACTAGCATAGGCCGCAAAAACTGAATTATGATTCCTACTGCACGCCCCCCCCCCCCTAATCTATGTTCTGGCCCCTCACCTCTTCCCACAACAGTTCAAGCTCCCCAATGCCCTCTGCAAACCGCTGAAACCGCTGAAACCGCTTAACTAATGTTCTATCAACCCCAGCATACGCCTCCCTCTACCTGTTTTCCGCTCCCCACCGCCAGGAATTTTCTCCCGCCCGCTGTAAAATTAAGTTTTTTCCCTGTCCACAAGAACATTTGACTTTTTCTTCCCACCCACTGATTATTTTCAAATTAGCCTGCCAGCTAAAATACTGCGCACGAACACCTTTTTGCTTGCGTAGTTGGCTGGCTTCACCTTTTTTCACACTTGGAAGTCTCCTGACCTTTCTATTGTCTATCAGCTTTGCTCATTGAAAATGACGAAGGAAACCCGCAATCAGTCGCTCGAAGGCTGCATCAGCTATTGCTGTGCCGATCCACTATTGTTGAGATTTACTGCAGCGTCATACGCCGGGGGAGGAGCGGACGGATTCGATTCTCCCGTGGACGGCTGCGGAGGCGGCGGATACATTGGGTCGTAGGCGGCCGGGGTCGGTGGATTAATCCCTTGTGGAGGAGGAGGATACATAGCCGAGGGTTGTCCTTGAGGAGGGTACGAAGGGTCGTTCACCGAGCCTGGAAGAGGCGGCGGATAGGTCGATTCAGGGGGAGCTGTGCCGAGTCCGGGTGGTTGTGAGTATCCCTGGCCCTGATCTTGTCCAAAAGTAGGATTGTTGTAGGTGTTGTGATAGGCTGGAGCGGCGGGCTGATAGTATCCAGCGTACGCACTGTTCGCATAAGGACTTGGACCATTCAAACTGATCGATACGGTTGGTCTATTACAAAAAAAGGCGAAAAGAAATACAAGTTGTAAACATTGGTATCAGACTCACAAAAATGCGCCAAGAATCATGATGTGTTTCATTAACATTCCATCCAACGCGGTGAAAAGTCAGTAACGTAGAATTAAGGCTGGTCACATCGAGCGTTGTTGACAGAAACACTCACATATATTTTGGGGTTTAAACAAATTCGCAATAATCACAAAGTTTACGTACATTTCAGCCGGTTTCGGTTGCGTCAGGGCTGTAGCTCTGTTTGATGCATTCGTTGAGGGCGATGTTGAAGATTTTTGTTTACAACAATACACCACGATGATGATGGCGATGACAATAACCACGATAGTACCGGCCACTCCAGCAGCAATGGCAGTGACTAAGATGAATACAAAAAAAAGAATTAAAATAAGCAAGGAGAGAGGATATTCTCCCCTGCTCTGTGTGTGCGAAACGGTCTCCCCTCAAGACTGTTTCCAGTACTGGAATGTTTGAATTGTCAGTATAGCATACATTTAGGTTGCAATCATAGGTATACATAATTTGAATGTAATTGCGGGGACAGCGTAAATTTAAAAAAAAAAGAAAAAAGAGAAAGAAGAGGATATGTCTTTCTATCTACCAGGCTATCAGCTAAAGTTAAAAGGCATTGCGTACAAATCCACGACGAGATTAAACAATGTTGGGAGTATCATACAGAACCCCCTCAGGACTGTTAGGCTGGGCGCAGGTCCGGCTGCTACTGGGGTCGATACAGACCAACATGCGTCCTCTTGGGCCTTATATTTTACAATTCACGTAATTTTTCGAATTTTCTCTTTCAAGAACATAGTTTTGTTCTCCTTAGATAACGCGTAACATAGATTTGATGACGCACCGTTCAAGCAGCTGTCTTCGTCCTCGCCATTTTCACAGTGTTCGTGGTCATCACAGCGCAGTGTGGACGACACGCATTGGTAACTGTTTTCACACAGGTAGGCGTCGCCGTTGTAGCATGAGGAATAGCCTTTGGTATCGGGTTGAAAAGAAAAAAGATGAATGCAAGAAAACGACATTTTATAAAATCTCGAACTGTTGATATTCCCAGCCTCTGGTGTGCAATTCAAAGACGCAAGTTTGTGCTGCCGCCGAGGGAGTGATTTTTGCGCGACTCCTCGTTCGCACTGAACTGTGAATATCAGAATGGTGAACAATGGGATTACCCAACCTCACTCCCCTCGCCTATAAAAAAACGAGGTAATGTAGTAGCGAAATATGCAAAGTAGATATCACCTCGTAATTATATCTATATCTATATCTATATATATATATATATATATATATATATATATATATATATATATATATATATATATATATATATATATATATATATATATATATATATATGTTGACTAAGCAAAATATATGTTTTTCCCTAGGTATTCAGACTCTCAAAACTTGATTTTTAGTCTCGAAAATGGTCTGGTTTAAAGTTCTCTCACCAAAAGTCTAAAAGTCTTAATTTAAAGCGCACACTGCCAAGTCACCAATCACGTGTATCACAAGTTGTAACCAGAGTTGCCACATACTATACTCCACCATGTCACTAAGTAACTTGTTGGTATAAAGGGAAGGCAGGTTCGCTCATTACATGTTATATTAATAGACTTTTCTGGTTTGATTCTGAGAATGGCTTAGTTTGAAAGTTAGCTTTAAGGGAACACTGCACTGTAGTGAGGGTCTTGTTGAGTACACTTATATGGTAAGGTGGGGCTCGCAGTAAAGAGGGCGATCACCAGAAACGAAGGTGGTGGAAGTTTGGCGATGGTTCTATGCTATTCACACGGTTACATAGAGAGCAGGGCAGTTAAGACAGACGAAATCTATTTCATAATGTACACTAACCAGTGTAATATAATGCGTATGTGGCCTGGAATCCCTTGTAGGTGCCATAGTGGGTGCCGGAATGGAATGTAATGGTAATACTGTCGCTGGAGGAGTACGACGTCCCGGCTTCGTAACTGAAACACAGAGTCGCCAGTGTCGTAGAGCCGTAGTCATAGACTCGTACGTAGTCGTAACCCGAGTTGCCACAGTACCCTGAAAGTTATATCAATGTATCGATTACGTAAGACCGATATAAAAAAAAGAATTTAGAAAAAAGGCTTGGTCTGAAGCTTGACCTCAATTTTTTATGGCGAGAATCAATACATGACATGACGGGTCTAATTTTTTATTCGTAAGTCCTTTGCGTTGTCCAAGCTGGTGCAACAACCGGAACCGAACAGCGGGAAAGCTTAGAATTTATCTTTAAAGATATACAATCACCTGTAATCTAAATATGCCCATATATGGTCAAAGGGGCGTTCTCTGGTATTCAAAATGTCCATGTGAGGGCGCTGTTTTTTTAAAAAAGTGGCCACCCGCTTAAAATCTGTGATTGGTTAGATTTTCTCTTTCCCTGGTAACTATGGCAAAATTGGAACAGGTGACAGTATACCTTTAACTGTGTCAAGTTAACTCCATTTCTGAGAGTTGCGGTTGATATTTTTATAATTTTTCTTGTCTACTAGTTTTTACATGTAAAGTGCAGTATTAAAAGATCCTAATTATTCCTACCATATTTTATGCTATCTATTGTCCAGCAAGTAGTAAAAAGCTCAACGTCGCAAATACGGCGATCACACCCTCGTCACAAATTCACTATCTTCCAATCAGGAGTACGGTACATCAGAGCTATCCACTGGCGCAATGGCGCCTGCTGTAATATTTACTCATTCGTCGATACATACCTACATGAAAGCATATAGCTGTTGACACTTCATCTAACTAATTCCTTAAAAGCGCTAACTCACCGTAGGTGTCGTGGTACAGATCGATCTCCACAAACTTCACGAAGACCCGGTCGTACACCCCGGATGCCGTAATGATAAGGGAACAATCTCTATCATTGGGATAGTCCAATGGGTAGTTTGGAGACTGGATAACTCCGCCGTAGTCAATCAACGTAGACTGATCGCAAACTGTCAGATTAAAGTATGACGGTGTCAGAGATTGAGTAAAGGTTACGCAGCTGTAACTTTTCGTGATTTTTTCACTGGTTTTGTTTAATATGTCAATTGTCCTACTTCCCAAAGCATGTTCATAGACCTATACTGTCTTGCATATCAGCATATAGCCTCCGTTACATAGCGTCTATAAGGGACTGGTCAGTATCTTCGGCCTGGTGGGGGGGGGCTGTGGATTCAGGGGGGGGGGTCACCCTGTGTTTGGCTTTCGAGATGGGGGTCACCATGCTTTTGAAATGCTCAATAGGCGGAGGGGGTGGTCAATGTGTTTTCGAATTACAACAAAAGCTCATGTTTGCCTAAAGTACATCATACCGGCCACAAATTTTATCATTCAGGTGAATTTTCGGCTCGCCATTCGGGCGCGTAACTTTAATATATTAGACATATATTTGAAATTTGTTTTACAAAACATCATATCGGCCACAAACTGCATCATTCAGTCAAAATATTTGAAGCGCCCTTCGGTCGCATACCTTTAATAGGTCAAGGATATCTGAGTGTTCAAAAAGAAAGTCTGTTTCGCTAAAATGTACTAATTATTATGGATTCTGCATTTCGAAAAGCATGAGAAAGAATGGTTCTTTTCCGTTTTCTCTATGATAATTCAGTATAAGAAACCAACTGAAGTTTTTGGTTTACTGCTGTCCTCTCTTTGATATTATGTGATTGACATCCATTTATGTACAACAGTCCTGGACATTTGGTTATGCAAAGAAAGTGTGAAATACATTCACAGCTCATTCAAAATACTGTATTCAAGTTTAAAATTGACACTTTGAAATTTCTAGCTTAAAGCTGACATGTCAACAAGTTCACAAACATAAACACAGATATGCCTGAATGTTATATTTCACCGAAAAATTATACATTATATATATATATATATATATATATATATATATATATATATATATATATATATATATATATTCACCTTTTATTTTACCTTTGTCCCCGGGGGTGTCACCTTATTTTCAAAAGTTGAAATGGGAGGAGGTCACCCTCATTTAGAAAGATGGAAGGGGGAGGGTCCGCCCACTTTTTGACGTCCGCAAAAAAATAACCCACCGCCCCAAGGCCGAAGAAACTCACCAGTCCCTAAGTGTACAATGCACTGTTATTGTTTATATTGACTTCTAGTCCTGACCAGAATTCACTTCTCATCAACAAAAAAGTAGTTTATACATGCACGGGCTGTGTTAACAAGCTGAATACTGTGCATCTCAACATGTTTTGTTTTGGTTTTTTTTGGAGTAGAACAAGAAACTGTTGTTGACCTAAATGACATAAATAGTAAAAAACGTTGAAAATTTAACAAAGCCATCAATATGTATAGTTAAGCCAATGACACAGCTGTGATTGGCATCTTTTGTGGGCCTGTATCACTTTTGGAATTCAATGTTCAATCACAGACAGTACTCGGGTTCAATCATCATCATGGACCGCTCCATTGTCTATTGTCCAATGCCCCATTCGAGGTAACGACGGCATATTTGTAACACGATTGTTTAAGCGTTCTTGTCGAATTTCAGCCTAAAATTTACTTCTCAGAATGCAAAATGAGGAACGATGTTCAGGCACCCAGTGAACAGCTAGTTAGATCATTTCGTTTCTTAGGGGGTGAACCATTTGATATCCTGGGGGTCTGGAAGATTGATGAGGTAGCATTTTTAAACCTGATCCATTGTAAATTATTTATTCCATTCTCCCATCTTTTTGTCAAGCCTTCTATGGCTGATTTTTTTCATTGACATTTGCTAGGAATATTTTTTTTCGAAAATCTTCTAGACCCTCCCCCAGGATATCAAATGGTTCACCCCTTAGTGTCTCCATAGTCAAACAGATAGACAGACAGAGCTCGAAGTGAGATCGTTTACGGTTTATTGCTGTGCTTCTTGTAATTCAAGAATCGAAGGAAATTTGTGGCATATTTATGAAGCAAAACATACAATAAATATATGGGTTCGTTAGCTTTCCCCGGAGATTTCTCATACTTTCAAATACGATATACAATATACCCCGGGAATATTACCCTTTGATTGGTTGTTGACATACCAAACCCATGTTTCCGAATGCAATAGTGTCAGGGTCAGGATAGGAGTTTGACACCCGCTGTGTGATAGAGGGACTATATTGCCACAAGGCAAGGAGACCCACCTGAATACTGCGTACTTCCACTCCCGCCATCGCTTCCCCCTGGACCTGTCGAATAGGTGGCGTAGAATCCCCTCTCGCTGACACTCGTGTCGGAATGAAAGTGAACAACGAGACTTCGTCCTGACGACGTGATCTGTGGGACGAAGGACGTTCCGGAGTACTGGCCGAGCGACGTGGACGACGCAGTGTTTCCGTCGAAGATTTCGACCCTGTCGCAACATCGCTCCGTCTCAAATATAGTGAACTCCAGCTGGAAAGAGATTGGAATGAAATATTTCGTCAAGCTCGTTGTATGTTCCATTCTGAAGCAAGTTACTATCAGTCTTGTGGGGGACTACTGGGGTCCAATTATTCCATAACAGTTATGAGAAAACTGAAAGTCGCCTATAGGTTACAATGCTGCGTGACTATTGTTAACATATGAAAAACGAGTTGTACAATCTCGATGTTTGTAAGAAAAGGCTGTGATTAGCAACACAATTGTGCAGTGTACATGTGACCTGTTGCTTTTCAAGTCTTAGACGGTCAAGCTATGGAACAAACTACTTTGACTCATCTAGCAAAGCAGTTCTTTTTCAATTTATATAATATATAGACTGTCTTGTCAATAATAATAATAATAATAATAATAATAATAATAATAATAATAATAGTAATAGTAATTTACCCTATATGCGTTGCTAGTTAAGCCCTTGAAAGGTTGTAACCATATCGAAAACCCATATTATTGACACACTGCAAGCTATACTTTGCATTTTAACAAACGTTACCGAGAGGAAGAAGAAAATGAACTTGTTTTACAAAACAAGAAAAAATAATATTATCAAAAGTTTGGTTAATATAAAGCTTTTGGTAGTTTAATTGTCGTAAAATGTTGATTTGTCGATGAAGGTCACAACACGTTCCTGTGACCCCTCCTTGTATACTTCTGCCAGACACTCTCTAACCTGGGAGCGATTGAACCGGGCCTTCTAGTTTCATGTCAAGCCACGGAAATTAATGGATAATTAGATGTAGAAAGTTATATGTTATCACGTGAAATCACCACTTTTCCTTACCGTTACTACACTGCCTTCAGAAACTGTTATATAATAGTAACATTCCTGGTCGCTCGGGTAATCGAAGGGATATAACGGAGAAGCAAAGAAACCGCTGTCTTGCGTGAAGCTGCCTCCGCAGTCTCCAAGCGTGTACCCTTGGTTTGTCGTGACGGCGGTGTATGTTGCGAGAAAACCCTGGCGGGTTGAGGAGCCATCTGACGTGAACACAACGGTCAATGTCGAGCCCGAAGATAGGTACACATCAGGCAAGGTGGTACCTGAGTATTCGGCATCGGCAGTTACAGAAGGATACGTCTCGTATATCTTGACCTTGTCGTAATTCTCCTCGGTGTTGAACGGGTTGAAAACCAGCTGTGTGTGTGTTTCAACGATTCAGCAAGGTTAGTGTGTAACTTTACATTGCTTCAGTGATGACTGCTTTGGAATGAATGAAGGTTCTATGATACATTTACATACACTGCTTACCAACCGGACCCTTCCCTCATAGGTATACAGTCACCTGCAATCTAAATATATGGTCAAAGGGGCGTTCCTCGGTATTCAAAATGCCCATGTGAGGGCGCTGTTTTTAAAAAGCGGCCACCCGCTTAAAATCTGTGATTGGTTAGATCTTCTCTTTCCATGGTAACTGTGGCAACATTAGAACAGGCGACAGTATACCTTTAACCCTATCCTCAATAACCGCTACTGTAAGGTTGAAAAATGCCCGAGGGGACCGAGAGGGTAAGCGTCTTGATACCGGAAAAGGCTATTTTTAACGGAATCACGTCATCAGCGTTGTGAACAAAATCACCTACAATCTGTACTGAACTTCGAGAATTGATAATTAAATGATACACAACAGCGATAATATGCGGTATGCGGTGGTCGTCACACCCCACGAGCGTACTGTGTACCCTCGAAAAACTCACCACTTTTATTTACACAATTCCCCCCCTTACAACGCATTGTCTAAAGGCAACGGACTTACAAGATCTATAAAACTGCATCACAAGATTTAGAGAATATACTCATAAAAAAATACTTGTATGGACATCGTGGAGTTTCGACCAAGACTGAAGACAAAAGACCTTTACACCAATATATACGCATTCAACACCTGGTGACACAAAGGAATTCTCTTATGTAACGAATAGATAGTAATTATATGCTAATCTTCGAAACGCATATAATTGTTCATATTTGTTACATCCGTTGCCCCTTAGGGAGTGTTCAGTTATTATGGCCGGGGTGTACCGGCAAATTCTTCCTGTGCATCAGTCAGAATAAGTGAACCCCTCACCCATTGCAGCAAAAAATTGATGACCCCCTTTTAAGACTCTTTACTCACGCAATATGGGGGGGGGGGAGTTTCCATGGAATTTTTGTCATCGGATGACACAAATTCCATGGAAACCCCCTCCCCCCACATTGCTTGAGTAAAGCTGCACTCACAAACACCTCTGGGAGCGTGATTGAATTCAATAAAATGTTTTGTGATTTTTTTCAAATGCCCCCTAACAAACTCACAATGAGTTCAAATACTCCCTTCTGACTTGCTGTAATTTTAAAATCTCCCTCAAAGGCCAGGGATTGGACATAAATTACAGGTGGGTCATATTTTTTTGCGCGAGCATTTTTGAAGGGTTATTAAATTCCATGCATGACTTTTAGGGAAGGTCACAATTTTTACACAACTTTTAGAAAACAAAATGCAGCCGATATAGTGCTTAGTCCTAAATATAAATTCATAATACATGGGAGTCTATTGGGCAGACTATAAACATTTTACCATAAAGAACAAGCTATATCTGAACATTCAAATATGTTTGATAACTTCTTGAAGTAATAATTAATAAGTGGATGTGTATACAACAAAAAATTTGGATTTAACTGATAATGTTAATTCACTGTACACGGGAGTCTATGAGAAAGCTGTAAATGTTTTTTTTTTCAAATTAAACCTCGCTACAATTGTGTATATTAGAGTTGGACAATTGACATAATTGTACTTGATTAGGATGGTTACAAGCGTATTTGTGTTCAAAAATTTTGATTCTGGAAAATTCTTAAAAGTGTGACAGTGGGTACAAATATATTGATTCAAATAGGGGGTTTGAAGGTGCTGATTTGGACAACAATACAATCAAACTCTTTCAAGCTGCAGAACCTCATAGCCAAGCAGTTGTTTTAATCGACATGTATCAGTGATAGGTATTATACCTTCATGCATTGACACAGCAGGGCTTAATGTGGTCTTGTTTACATTTTTAATCAGCTACACTCTCTCAGTTACGCAACTCACGCCAGAAAGAGAAACAAAAATAAATCACAACACTTTTCAATGTCAATGCCATGTGTTTTGTAAATATCATTGATATTGGGATTAAAACAGCTCGTTGGCTAATGAGGTTCTGCAGCTCTAAAAAATTTAATTGTAGTTATGATATTGGAAATTCGCGTCAAAGTATTAGTTTACTTCTTATGGTAGTCCACAGGTAAACTATTAAGTATTTTCCCTGATTTCTCTGATAAAACTTGCTATATCTCTAATATAAGTAATGTGTAGGAATTGTTCATTGCCCTCAGCGAGCTCGATTTACAAGAAGACAAGCCTTTATAGAGTTGCCAAGGCAAGAGGTTCATGTGACAGATAATTATACTTTTATTCAAATATAAAATTAAATGACAGAGAATGAAATCGATTATTATTTTTCAGAATATTTTTGAACACTGAAACTGCTTTTTAACGGAATAATAGATACTTATGAAAATCAAGTAACACCCCACCCTCCTCTGTGCAATTTGAAAAATACGTCCCACCCCCCTTTGCAGTTTTCAAATTTAAGGTGACCCCTGGATTTTACCGGCCCACCCACAGCCGTAATAACTGAACGCTCCCTTATATTGTTACCCATTACCGTCATAATTCAATTTTAACATTTTCTGTTTGACTTCATGTTTGATGCAGGTATACCCAGTTGAAATAAGTATTCAGAAAGCTATCTGATTCGCGAGTTTAACGAATGTTTCGACAGGCATGTAATCGTGATTCGGCTCATAAAAATATTATTTCGAACAAGCAAACTTTCCAGATAAGAATACGGTAAGAAGCGAGCAATTAAAACATAGGGCCAAAGTCCCTGAAGCTATTATAGACATAGATACAAAATTAAGCATTTCCTTACTGTATGAAATTATCTCACTAAGGTCATCCTGGGGAAATGTAAACCAAACATTAAAGCTGTCTGACCAGCGGTTTTGAAAAAGAAGCGACCCAACAGTTGACAGAGCTCTGCTGTGTTATGTAGAGAATAACCTTTTGTGACACATGTATTGATGAAGAAGGTGGACATCTTGGATAGCTCATTTCAGGATGGCCTGACCAAAAATGGCAAAATTAGCTGCAAAAATTCAAAATTGATACTTTCATTATAATTTCAATATATTACATTAGGATAAAGCCTAGGAACCTGTATACCAAATATCAAAGCTATCAGATGAGTAACTTTTGCGAAACAAATATTTTGACCAAAAATGGCAAAAATTGACCAAAAAATACAAAAATTGAAGATTTCATCAAATGTCAATATATCACTCTAAGACAACCCCTAGGAACCTGTATACAAAATATCAAAGGCATCAGACAAGTAGTTTTTGAGAAACACATTTTTGACCAAAAATGGCAAAAATTGCACCAAAAATACAAAATTGCAGATTTCGTCATATATTCCATATATCATATTAAGTTAATCTGTAGGAACCTGTATACCAGATATCAAAGCTGTCAGACGAGGGCTTTTGATGAAATAAAATTTTGACCAAAAATGACAAAAAAATTCCTTAAAAATACAGACTTGCTTATTTCATCACAATCGGAACAAATCTAAGTTGGGTTATCCCTAGGAATCTGTATACCAAATAACAAAGCTGTCTGACCAGCGGTTGTGAAGAAGAACATTTTTTAACGAAAACGACTTTTTGGCACTAATTTGCATATTTTCAACAATATCAAAAAATTAAAAAAAAAGTTTCTCATATTCAAAATCATTTTTTTCATCTACACATCAGATATAAAATCAGTAAGTACTGCGGTTCTCAAGATATTTGAGTGGACGGACGCCTCACAAACGGACATACATACATACATACATACATACATACATACATACATACATACATACATACATACATACACACACACACACACACACACACACACACACACACACACACATACATACATACATACATACATACATACATACATACATACATACATACATACATACATACATACATACATACATACATACATACATACATACATACATACATACATGCAGACATACATACAGACTGACGACGGACGCCGGACGGATACCCATCCCAATAGCTTCTATAGACTATAGTCTATAGTAGCTAAAAACAACAAAAACACTCTGTTGAGTTTTGTGACCGCCAGAGTTGTTTAGATATTCAAATACAACGACATATGTGCGACAACGGCGATTATTTAAAGACATCAATGTGCACAGAGAGAGAGAGAGAGAGAGAGAGAGAGAGAGAGAGAGAGAGAGAGAGAGAGAGAGAGAGAGAGAGAGAGAGAGCGAGAGAGAGAGAGAGAGAGAGAGAGAGAGAGAGAGAGAGAGAGAGAGAGAGGAGAGAGAGAGAGAGAGAGAGAGAGAGAGAGAGAGAGAGCTCACCGGTACGGCTAAAATGTAATCAATCTGCAAAAACTGTGACTATGCTGATTGTCAACATAATTGAAAGTAAAAGTATATTCCTGTTCATTGAGAATAAATAAACCAATTTAAATTGGGCTGCATGTTGTTCATTTTACAATTTCTCATATTTTGTTAATGATACATAATTTTTGCAACCTCCGCTAAAATTGGAAATATAAAGATATTGATCGCAAATATATACTTGACAAAGTATTAACAGAGGGAAATGAGAATGATTTGTTCTACCTGGACTAAATGTCCGAGTGGGACAGTGATGTAGTACACGCAATTTGCATTGTCGCTGTAGGAGTTTGGATATCCAGGTGAAGAGAACTGGCCAGAGTCGTCGACGAAACTTCCACCACAGTCCCCAATGGCCCTGCGCTCTTCAAAAATAATACAGAGGACTTAGAGAAGCGAAACCCTTGAACATGACTATGCAATAAACAATCTTTTCTGCAACATCGTCTCCTTAATTATGAAGGAGGTTGTCACAAATCACCATTTGGCGAAGTAAGAAATAACTAAGTCTGTTTCCAGATTTTACCGACCCCATACAGTGTCTTAATTTCAAAAACGCTGCGATGAATTTTACCGAAATTTGATGTTTTCTTTCAAAGCAAGTCAGATTATAAAACAAAAATAGAGAGTTCCCTTCGACAAGGACGGCCCTTTGAGATTTGTGTTCTCCCCTGTTTCCATCGCTCAGTTTGTCACCTATAGTTGTCTCTGTATATACTTATCATTTCCTGTCTCTGTCACAGTGCAGCGTTGTTATACTAATCATTCTCTACCAATCGTCGGGTACCGTCTTTCATGTTTTGCTCCTACCCTCCTCATCTTAACCCTTTGAGCACCAAAGTCAATTGTTGTCACCTTTATAAATTTTACCCCAGTCAATTTTTTTCAGATTTTTACCGAAATTTTGACAAAAACTGGAGCCAATAAAATATGATGTCCATTTTTCCAAAATTATTGTAAGACTCACAGAAAAATTAATGAAAAATGGTAAAATGTTGCACTAAAATTGTTGGGAAAAATTACAGCACTCAAAGGGTTAAATACGAAACTACTTGACCTTGGGGTAATACGCGCCTGAAAATGAAAGTTTTAACTGTCGTTCGTGGAAGCTTTAAAAGCGTTCTCTTTCATAATCAGAATAAAAAACTTTACAATGCGGTTTCAGCGTGTTTTATGGAAACAAATTTTACCCAAACTTTAACATGTTTGCAATTCAAAATATCCTGTGTTAACTCTAAAGTAAATAATTACATTTTCGATTTAAAAACAAACCCAAAACATATCAAAACAAGATTAGCAAAACTACGATAGACAAATAAAACCAACAAGACAGTCAAAACTTTACTTACTCCATGTGACATCAAAACGAATCAGAAGCGGGCCAGCAGAGTGTTGTAAAATTTTAGACTCCGAATATATGTATCCCCATGGCACAGTCTATACTTTGTAAAATTAATGATATGGTTTACATTCAAGACAATGCCGGGCAATTTGTACGATTTGAACTTCTCGACGAAGAAGTTTCGTGGCATACCTATTTTATGGAGAGCGCCCTCGTTGTAATCTACGACGTTCTTCTCATTCGTGTCGATCTCCGTTGTCTTGACGACTCCGCACACGCACACGGTGAGTGCTGCGGCCAGTAGTTGTACTCTGTGCCCTATCATTTGTTGAAATATCCCTTGTGCGTTCTCCACTGAAGTAGATCGTGTCTTTGTCTTTTCTGAACTCTTTATTACTTTAAGTTTATGTGGTACAGAAAAGGCTGTAGGAATACAAAATATTATCGTTAATTCATATATACCGTTTGCGATATGAACAAACCAACATAAAAACATATTCCGCCCTTCTATACACACTTTCGTCATTATTTGATCGCTCATACCATGAAAACTCTGTAGAGAGACCGTTTGTTTGATATTTGTGTAGTCAGAAAACACAAAACAAGTATTTGCATTTGCTGTGTGAAGGACCGCCCTGTGCCGTTGGTTCGCATATCGGATGACATTTTGATATCAATGACCGCCATTCTTTGTCTATGTAGGCTGTATGAACGAAAGCAGAGTCTGTTTGTAGACCAGACTATGCATTGCAGGCTGCGTGATTGGTTGATTATAGGACTGGACATAAATTACGGGGGGGGGGGGGGTGTTTTGGGGGTGGGTCGCAATTTTTCGCGCAAGCATTTTTGAAGAGCGATGACATTTCACGCATGCCTTTGGGGGAGGGTCACCCAATTTTTGCACATTAGAAGCGGGCCAAGATACGGCTCATATAGCGCTTCGTCCATAAACATCAAATTGTAATACATGGGAGTCTATTGGGCAAACAATTAACAATTCCCCTACAACACTATTGGAACTAATTTGGGATAATTTGATGGTGAAGTAATGTCTTTAAAATCAGCAAATGTACATGTAAGCTAATCTGGGTTTTTTTGTGTCACACACTTGTTTTTATGAGTAATTTGTAATATTCAGACATTCAGCTATAGAGAACCTAACATTTTTGAGAAATTTGAAAATTATGAAGATCCAATTTCCCAAATTAGTTCCAATCGTGTTCCACAAAACAGGCTGTTTGTCCTTTTTGATTTTAGTAGCCAAATGTACTGCAATTGGTTGATATAATTATTTATCAAATGTGATCTTTTTTCATTCAATTACTTGAAAAAAAAACTTGCATAAGGCCAAAAAAAAAAAAAGCTGTTCAACGGGCGGGATGACTTCAAAGTTGGGTAGGTAGGTCGGATTTTTTTTTTTTTTTGAATTTATTTTTTTTTTGTTTTGAATTTATTTTTTTTGGTTTTCTTAAACAGAACATATAATATAAACACTTTTTGTGTGTTTCATGCTTTTCTTAGTCACATAACATATATTGGATATGTTGTTTAGTACGTTCATGATTTTTTCAATTTTTTATTAACATGGGTTGGTTGTCTCACAACAGCTTCTTTGCCTTCACTTCTACAGTTCAATCTACAGGTGCCGCCAACAGGTAAATTTCATGAATTTCTCAAAATCATCACAAAACCCTGTTTTGAAGGCTGATATACCGATTTTTCTTATTTTGACCCAGACCGAAAATTTGGAGGGGAAAGTTAGAGCTGTTCGTAACTGCCCTCCCACTGGTATACACTGAAAATGTGCTCTCCCACTGAATTTTGATGCCCACTGCCCTCCGGTATCTACAGTCTGCCCGCTCCCCACTCCTCACAACAATTCAAGCTCCCCGCTGCCCTCTCCCCACTACTGAAATTCCCCATTGCCAACTAGATGCCCACTAGGCAACCCAGATCAACACAAAACCATGCAAGCAGTTAGCAGTATACCTTGGAACATTGCCCCCCCTCTAGTTAGGTTCTATTAAGCACGCAGCTTTCCCCTCCCTCAAAGTATTTTCCGGTGCCCACTGTCAAAAATGTTCTCCCTGCCTGCTGGAAGTAATGAAATTTCTTCCCCGCCTACAATAAATATCGATATTTTCTCCCCTCCCGCTCATTAGTTTTGAAATCTGCCCGCCCACTGAAAACTTCGCACGAACACCTTTTTGCACGAACAGCTTCGTTGGGGCGGCACCTGAATCTAACGGAGCCAATTTCTGTGTTGGTGTCACCAGCCATATGAGCACGGTGCATTCCAACCAAAACTCGCGACTCAGGAAACTGACGGATCAGCCCCGGGAATGTCCGGGGTGACGTCGTCGAACGAGGGAGCGAAATTAGACCATTCTTCCTGTGTCCAAGTCAAACAAATGTCACAAGGTTGACTCCTTGTGCAGTCTCGACAACGGGAACACAAATCATGTCCGTCCTGCAGTGAGAACTGCTGCTTACAATCACACATTCGATAGGAGAAAGCCATGACGAAAATCGGAACGAGTGATAACTCAAAGAACAATAAAGAATTTTCAAGGAACACTGAAAATAGGAACACTAGAAAATATAGACTGTACAACCAGTTGGACGTGAAATAAACGCCGGTGAAACAATACAGTACAGAGTGTCTAAGCTATACGGAACACGTGGCGTAATAGTTTATTTTCCACGGCGTAACCCTGCCCTTCACCTTGACCAAATGTTTGTGATGCGCTTCCACCTTTACTCTTCAAATCATAGCCTGTATCAATCTCACTCAAGTCAATGTCATCGAAAATGTGAAGGTCATTCATCTTACAGACAGATGTTCACTGAATAACATCTCCGCGTTTCTTCAGATTCGTAAAGATTTCGGGGGGAAAAAAAGAAAAATGTGGAGTGGTCCAAATATGGGTCGGTCGGGCCCGTTGAACAGATAATTTTTTTTTTCTCGCCTAAAAGTGATTATTTTAACGACTAAAAAGTGATCTTTGAAAGTTCAAAGGTCAAATGAGAAATTGGATGTAAATTAAGACATTAATATGTAATGTGACACGAAGGCAGAGGTTCACTGTTTTTCGCGCTTAGAAATTTTTGAGGGTTATTTTTTTACTCAAGCGCTTTTGAAGGATCAGTATATTTCGCGCGACGTCATTTTGAAAAAACATCGCCCCCCCCCCTGTAATTTATGTCAGGTCCCTTAATGTCCAACTGCAGTACCAGCAAAATCTGTAAATACTATGTCGTGACGTCAAGCGATAATTGTATTTAATTTTTACGCCAGCTAGCGGGATTCTACTGGAAATAAGGGCTATACTAGATCAACGTTGTCGGTAAAAAATTTCACACGACCAGTTTTAATCATCTGTGTCGAATAGGGTGTTTATCCGGCGTTGGACTTTAAAGGTAGCCTGACCTGCATATTTATTGTTCATTTTTACTGATCACTAGAGCAGGAACGCAAAGAGGTGACGTAATTGAGGCAGCCCAATTACGATGGTCTTGCACATGTGATAAGGCTACTTATAACGATATTGAAACAACAACAGCAACAGATTCCATCAAATTTATTCTCCGTGAACGACATACATACGTCTGAGTCCCCTTTGTTTATACCGCAATTGTAAAAATGAAAACAAGTCACTATATTTGTAATATAGTTCATTAACTCACAATAGACTGTCCCACTAAAAGAGAGGTCAGAGTTTCCTGCCAAAAACGCGGGAAAACACCTTTGGCAAAACAGACAGCGAACGTAAACAAACTTACACATAGGTAACAATCGCCTTGAGGATCATGACTCTTTAAGAACATGATGATATTAGAAACGACGTGTATGAAGTACTGGTATGCATATTGCTACACTGTCCCCAACAGTGTAAGGTCAAGATTTATTTCAAGTTCCTGCAGGGTATTTGCTAAAATATAAGGTAAACACGATGATCTTCTCCAATTTTCCTGTCCCCTTTGTTTGAAATCGGAGGCAGTCTGTCTATAAGTTCTCACCTAGAAAATTCAAAAAAACTTCTCCTTTTTACCAATGGATGGTTATGAAAGGAACACGGTTCAATTCACAATTCACAATACCCTATGTGGAGTCTATAAATAGTTGTTTCCGGGAGCATAACTTCAAGGTGAGGGAAACTGAAAGACTTAAACTTTGCTCAAATTCCATACAAAGACTTTGACCAATTGCCTTTCGAAATAAAAAATAAAATCTGGGGTCACCAGACAAAATCTGGTATCAATTTGCCTATTCTTTGCCGACATTTGAAATTCAAAATGGCCACCATCCCTGTGTTAACTCTATGGGGACAAATTTAATTTTCGATTTTCACGAAAAAAAGGCTGGTGAAAACTCTATTTACCCCGTAAGATTTCAAAATGACTGCCATTGTAAACGTTTAAGAGTCAGAATACCTGTGCCAAACGCACTCTACTCCTTCAATAATTGAACAATTTTTCGGAACACTATTACAGCGTGGTTCTGGAAGTGGTGACCAATAACAAGTCAATATTTTGGCCCAAGATTATGTTCGCTTCAGTTGTTGATACACATTTCATTTCTAAAAGGAAAAACGTGACCTGGGTATAGTTGTCGCATTTCCTTAAATTCACCTTTCACCCCTGGCGTCGTGTGCCTTATCGACTGAATGTGATACTATGGTGAGTAACTATATGTTTGACATGCCTTCAAAGGAGTCCAGATATGTTTGTGTACATAGGAGTGATTAATGAAACACATGCCTTGCTAGTCATGCTAGTGAAACGTTGTCACTCAAATGAAGAGTCCGCATATTTAGTGCGATATACTTTCGGGCAATATGGAAATTCGAGCTTGCTTACAATTCATTTGCTTTGACAAAAAAACCCAGCAAATTTTTTTGTGATTTCATGTTTCCCTTTCCTGAAACAATTAGATCAGTCCATTACCTGCAATGTATTCTTTATGTCCTCTCATTTTGTACACACACTATTTTATATCACATCCAAAACATTTCGCAATACCCGCTATTTAACCTACCGACACAGCTTGTGATACGACTGCAATCATGTACAATGTTATTGTTGACAGCTGAATAGTCCGAACCAGGATACATTAAAAACAACATTGAATGTCTTACATAATGCTTTGTGTGTGCAAGTTGATGTTTTGTATTCCGACATACTTTGATGTGACGAATAAAATAACACATTTGTTTTACAGAACGAATATAATGAAAATATGAAGAGTTTCAGCTGTTGCCCCATGCAAATAGGTTTAGTCGCTGCAGGTTTACAGAAACACAAGTTTTTTTCCTTCTCGTGTTGCTAGGATTTGTGCGTGGCGTACTGATTAATGACATTAGGAGTGAAATGACAGACACAGATTATGACTTTCGAATACTTCTCCGGAAGCAAAATTGAATATGAAAAATGTTTTGACACATAAATTCTATGCCGAGCGTATTTGTGATGTCAAAGAGGTCACAGTAACAACAAGGGATATGCAAATTTCGGTGAAAGAGCTGTCCATAGTGGTTACATTTTATAATTTTATGAGTTTATATCTTGCGTTGAAATCCCTCATCTGTACCAAACTGCAATGTAATTTCCCGAAGCACCATTTGATGGGAAATTATGTCATCGAAATCCAGGCTGTTTGAGAGAACCCTAAGGTCATGGTCGTTCGCACAACTACCAATTGCTGCTAAAATAGTCCGTATTTTATCCGTGTCCCATTGCAGGTTTAAATTTTAAAACACAGGCTAAACAACGAAAACAATATCTCTATCAGTGAAATTCTCCATCCTTTAGAAAATGACACAACTAGAAGCAAACGAGTTCATCATGTTAAGAACAACTGCACTGTAACATATGGGACATAGTCTACCGGATAAATTTACTAGTATAAATAGCAGGTGATATATCGGGAAACACGAATTGTGAATTTCATTATGACGTATTTTGTTTCGCTACACTTATTCTGCCTATATATCCCTATTACAGTCATGTGGCTAAGAATACCTTTGAAGCTTCATTGACAAGCCGTGAATTCGCTGAACTGTCAAACCATGATGTTAATGACAGGAAAAACCTTGAGGTTGATGAATAGTGAAAATTCTCTTATTGGTGCTGGTATCAATACATATATTATGTGTGGTAGCCTGTTCTGGAAAAGACTTTTGTTCTGATTGCTTAAAGTTTTCTTTCCTTTCCATTGTGTATTAGGTTTTTAATAGTTTGTGTCCCCCTTTTTTCTGTACATTTTTTGCTGTATGAGCTAGCTCTCGAAATAAATAAATAAATAAAATAAAAAAAAATCAATATGACGCCACAAATGAGATTCCAAATATGTCAAACTGCAATGAATGTGTGTTACTTTTCAATTGTCATATGTCGGAGAACAAGGTGTAATGCTTTGATACGAAAAAAGAAAGTTTATCTCCAAAATCAACAAGGTTCGTGTTGTGAATTGTAAAGGTGAGAGGGGTCGACTACAGGTTGGTCAAGAAATAACATGGGCGAGAGTCTCATTTTGTACCACAAATATGCTAATTTTATCACAGACTCTCCCCTCTCTTTCTTATAAGGCATACATGGCATACACTTAAAGGTATCAATGGCCGTTTTGTGTTAACCGGATCCGGTAGAAAGCGGGCGATGTGCATTTCTGTCAATTAATTGCAATTCATCGTGATTTCGAAAGCGTGTGAAATGTTAGGTAGACGTTTGTCCGATACAGGTTGTCATGCTGTGAATTGACGATGGCATCGATAGTTGATTGGAAGTTGATTGGCCGAAACGTGACACATTTAACTCATATGAGCGCCGTTTTGCGCTTGTCATAGCTACATACGTCAGCGCCTTCAACGAAGACAGGTGCACTGTAGTACCCTTTCTACACGACGCGACGCCATTGCTACATCTACGACCAGTCAATATCATACAGCCTAATAAAGCAGAGTTCGTCAAGCACAAGTGATAAATGCAGTCCCAACATTGCCTTGACATAGAAATCAAATGTGAACTATCTATTCATTACGCTTGTCGGTGCTCCGACACGACACGACAACCAAGGTAAACCGCTCGCACACAAGAACAGCCTTGGGTATAGGAATACACTCAAGGTCTGTAATCCCAGTAGGCAATCCGTTCAACGCGGATTGAATCAAATCAAAATTATCGAAGGGACCGAGTTCTAGAAACGGTGAAAATGGCAGTCGAAGACACAGCTTTTTTAGAATTAGGAAGACAAAAATCGTCACACACTTACTGTATACGTCCAGATAGGGCTAAACTTCACATAATAGGTGTTTAAATCCGTCTTGATATAGTACCTTTGTGCATATGTCGTCATATACTGTGTACGCCTCTCCCTGGCGACAGTGTATAGAAACAGTCTACGCAAAGCAAACGACACAATAGGGGGCTAAATGGGTCTTTTCGCTCTACGTCACAGCATATATTAACCTTGACGCCAGTGCTTGTTCGCACACAATATCCCTTGAATAGGTACGCCCCTGGGCTTGAAGCGACTAGAATCCACCGCTTGAGGTATGCTACAGTTTTGGACTTCAGTGTGGTTCAAGTAATCCACTTCCAGAAGAGAAATATCATTTTCAACCGTATGTCGTTCACCCAGCCAGTCTTAGGAGTAGCAACAAATCTGGGATTAATAATTATAATAACTTTATTACGCAACTTTATCGTCTGTGGATATAGTATGGCAAAATAATAATAAATAGATTGCTCCTCGCCGCATTGAAATCTCGAATTTCAACATTTTGGAACTATGGGGTTATGCATGACCTAGATTCATTGTATTCCGCCCTCCATAGGAGCGCCGGGGAGTTCAATCCATGACCTGAAAAAAATGGCGGTTAAAAAGTAAACGTAGATGTAGCTCACAGTAAAATATGTTTTATTTCGACATCAGAGGCGACCAAACGGGATTCATACGGGAGGTCTGCAGTGGCGAGAAAGATCCACCCGTACCTAGCAAACCTTTGGCATATATCAGAGGCTGGAAATACAACGCAGGATTCTAAGCATTAGATGATGTTTTTGATTATATCTCTGTAGACTGAAAAGCTGCATAAAATACGTTGAAGTTAAACTTTTCGGAAGATGAAACGAAATAAGGCAAAGGCATCTGTCATGCGAATGCATTTTATAGCATTCAATCCGAAGATTTAATCTTTCTTGGAAGAAGACATGGACATAAATGACGCGCGCATGTTTATTACGTGCTTATAAAGCTGGCCAAGACAATTACCGCGCGGACAATTACCCCCTCTTATAAAAAATATTTTCGACGAAGCAATATTGTCGTTATAAATACTGTTAGGGGGTAAATATCCGGGTGGTAAATGGTTGGTGGTAATTCGCCGGGGGGGGGGGGTAAATGTCTGGTGGTAATTGTCAAGGGGGTATTTGTCTGGGTGGTAACTGTCCTAGAACCAGCGCATGAAGCTGGTGTAAGCTACAATGCGCCCTCGGGGGACAGATATTCGGACTCCCAAACTTTTACAATTCTTTTCTGATCTACCACCTGTGACAGCTCATTTTAAAACTCTTGGAGTAAGAAATATTTCACTGTCTCAGTTTTTCGAAAATCGAAAATTGCATTACTGCCCATAGAGTTAACAAAGGGATGGCGGCCATTTTGAATGTCAAAATATCAGTAAATGTTAGGTAATTTGTTTCTCTAGTACTAAAATTGCACGGTTACCCCTGATTATTATTCTTGATTTGGTAAGAGTATGGCTGAAAGTTTCATAAAGGAAAGTTTGAGCAAACGTTTACGTCTTTCACTTTAAAGGCGCATAATACCTAATGTCATATCTTGCAAATCGTAGACAATTTTAATGTGTAGTGTAGACTCTGATAAGCCACTATGATCCCGTTGATACTGGTACACCTCAAAAGTCTGTCCTCGGCCATATACTTTTCAATATTTACTACACATTTCTCGGTGATGTGATTTCCAAACACGGTTGTAAATACCATGATTCAAGAATGTCTCTCAGACGGCAAATATGCAGTTTCAGTCACGAATCTTCAACATTTATCTCTGACATCAGAAACGGGATGTGGCCAAACTACCTTTGTCTAAATGATGACAAAACAGAGTTTGTTATTTTTAATTTTCTTTATGTAATGATTCCACTGATAGTGGGGCGAAAAAAAAATAATTTTGGAATATACATTTATGCAGCCAAGTGTAATGCAAAAAGTCTTGGAGATCTTGATTCACGTCTTTCTATGAAATTCCGCGTCAGGTCGATATGTCGAGCCACCATCTTTCACGTTCGTCCTCATCCGTAAAAGTATCATTGTTAAAATTAACCTGTATCTTTCCGGACCAAACATCAAAGAGCAGTGCGCATGGAGCCTTAGAAAGCTCAGACTTGTGAAAACGTTGCTGTGAAAGTATGTACTTGTAAAGAATTTGGCTTGTGCAATCGCCTGGATGTCTTCAGTTGTTTGCGATGAAAAGAAAAAAAAATTAACCTGGACGGTTTCGCCATGTTATTGTTCGAATGCTCCCCTGTTGGCTTTCCTTGCCCAATTGCTATGCTCAATGACGTCACGTCACAACACCGCTAACAATTACCATTCATTTCATTCATTCATTTGATACATGTATACGCTTTGTTGACGACAACAATCAGGTTTTCCGATGTTATTGACGAGCAGAACAAAAATCCGCAATGGATAATAAACGGCAAATATAGTTGACTGAGTGGAACAGATATCAAAAATGTCCTCTTTTCAATTTTGTTCGATGACCCTCACTTCAAGGTTTGTATGAGTGTCAGTTGTTTCGATGGATGGAGTTGTGTCGTATATGCACAGTCCCCTCAGACTATGGCATACGTCAGCAACGTTGGTTGTCGAGATTGGAGAAGTCTGCCCGTTATGACTCCCTGGGTCTCCTGCCTTCAATTTTTCGAATGCGCGACAGTATTATGAGCATTTGAAGTGTACCAGGTCGACAAAGGTTTAGCAACAGCTATATAATGACTACATCAACCATTCACTGCGATAACATTGTGCTATAGAGAGACCCATTACACTTTTTTTAGGTCGGTCACAAGGACCAACTGTGTGGAAAAAACTGAGTCCTGCAGAAAACGGTCGGTCTAGGACAAAGGGACTGACATCGACTTCGCATGCTTATCCTCTCGGTAGAACTTGCTAATTTTTAATGTAAGTTCTTTTTTATTCAAAAGTCGATAATTTACGTGTTTGCAAATCTTAATTGACTACTGTTAGTTACTGTAGCAACATCATACTGGCCAATCGTGATACAAGCGACCTCATTAACAGCTATAGGGCCTGCTACCTGACGTTGCTGTTTTTACGAATGTTGACAGGCATGTGATGACAACAGCCGTTAATCAGTTCAATAAACATGCTGGATGTCGATACTGGGGCTTTAAAGGTATACAGGCACCTGTAATCTAAATATGCCCATATATGGTCAAAGGGGCGTTCCTTGGTATTCAAAATGCCCATATAAGGGCGCTGTTTTTAAAAAGCGGCCACCCGCTTAAAATCTGTGATTGGTTAGATTTTCTCTTTCCATAGTAACTGTGGCAAAATTGGAACAGGTGACTGTATACCTTTAAGTCAATTCTCCTATTAACATCTGTATTGGCATATAAACCCTTGATAATAATTTTCCAGATAATATTTACATGTTTTTGATACAAAGTATTGATTATGCGGTCTACCACTTTCCCAGACTTTTCTGGCAACAATCAAAGTACCGATGTTTGACAGTGTCTCCAATTCGATTGACAGTTTCTCCAACATTACAACATTCACACACTGCGTTCCAGCGTTTGTTCCATTTATACAGTTATACTTATTTATATAAGTTCTGTGTAAAACTTTCCAGTCTAAAGCTCTTAATTCTGGGACATTAACTCCGTGGAAATTCAGCCTCCGGAAACCTACCTTTACCGTTTTTCTCTCTGGTGGGCTCAGTCTCTGACTTTTGGTCTTTCAGAGACGCGGCCAGAGATGCCATCTTTTTTTTAAAAAGATGCCATTTGAAAAGCCAAAGGTCTTAGATAGCGCCCTCTAGAGAGGCAACTCTAGCTGAATCTCGATCTCCAGCTACCTCCCTTGAGAAGGAAATGTGCGGGTGTTGAAACGTACTGGACTATCTCCATTCATATAAAAAACAGCAGTGAAATCAGCAGTTGTTCATTATTTTTGTTCTTTTGGGAAAGTGGGTTTCTACTCGGTATTCGTGAGTAGTAAAATAAAGGTGGTCAACTGTGATAAATAAGAATTTTTACACCCATTTTATTCATTTATCTACATGAAGTGAAGGAAAAATTAACCATCCATGTAACTAAAGTGTGACCCTGACCTATATATGAACTCACTCACGCGCAACAGGGGTGACGCAGCAGTGCATTGTCCTGAACTAAGCGGGGAAATTCCCTGCTGAGTCAGATCCTGGACTTGCGCAATGCAGTAGCTGGGGACTACTAGTGGACATGTAGAAACTTGTTCTGTCTGACCTAAATACACAACATGTATAAACATGTACGGGAAATTCCGTGTGAGTCATCACCATCAAACTAGCCTATATAAAGGGACTTTTACCCCCCGTTGTCAGTCAGTCGCGGAGTCTAGCTGATGTGAATTTTTTCCTACTGCATGACTGAGGTCTGAATTTCCGGTAGGTTTTTTTTTGAACTCGGAGTTCCTATCGGGGCGAACTTGTTCACCTAATAGATAAAATTTTAGTAATTTCCTCTGAACTTAAAATGTGACGGAAGACCATTACTTCAAATAATATGAGACGTTTCAGATGAATGGTACTGATATCTAAAGTGTTCACTCTTTTATCTCTACGTACAAATGTAGTTCCTAAGTCGTTCTCTATTCTATTCCCACCAACAAAACATTCAATACTCATTTCATTACGATCTTTATCGATACTTATGATAATATCACAAGTTGTTCTGTTATCTGTTTTCATAGCATAATATCCAACCAAATCGTCAAATTCATCTCCAGTAGCTAACTTTACACATCTAATGAGAACTGTACCATGTTGAAGTATTTTCATATTATCAGTCATCTGTTGATTTACTGTCTGTAAAGTTAATTCAGCTGCCTCATCACCGACACTTTTAAGACCCAGTTTCTTTAAAGTTGTGTCCCAAAATAATCTTACTGGAACTCCGCTAGCTGTATACGAGCAATAATTCTCCCCCTCGTTTATCCACCTTCTTAGTGTATTATCTGCCTTCATTATGTTATTAAGAGGACTAATTTTAAGGTGAATCGGTATACCAAGAAGTGCAATGTATGGATTCGTAGGAGTAAGCCAACTACGAAAATCTAACAATTTATATTTGTTTACATTGCTATCAAAATAAATCACATTCGGAGTTCCTGGTGGTTCAGCAACACCTCCTGCAATTTCACTATCCAATATATCTAAGATGTTACGCGGCACATTATAAGGCATGAATTTCTGACTAGCCGAATCCCATGTCAGAGCAAAAGGAGTAGGATCATTCGAAGCCTTTGTGGCGTCAATTACAGTTTCATCAATGTCTTTAAGTTCGGAAAATTCTACAGCATGTTCGTGGGGTGGCGCCGCGGCATTGGCTAAAACGAAATATTTTTCGCGGTCTTTATAACGAAGGACGTAATCCTTATTATGATTAGCAGCCATCTTAGTATTATTGTTAACTTTAACATCACTCAGATCTTCAAGCTCAAGATTTTGCATACGAATTGTACCTAGACCGAAGCCACTTGGATCAGACATACTCCGTAGGGACCTATATACAGTGAAAATTAAAATAATACCTTGTAATATACACAACCATGGCTTCAGCTATAGGAATGACAGTTCTCGGTGCTGTATTAAATGCAACAGCATTCACAGGAGGAAATATTATCGGACAAAAGCTTTCCGGAAATGGTGAGGCTCTTATTGAAGAAAAGGTCCGACATGATAAAGCATTAGAAAAATTTGAACATGATCGCAACGTCTGGTCAGAAAAAAGATTACTCCAGGCTGACTGGGAAAGAGAAAATCAGGCAAAGGACGTGCATGCTGCGGCAGAATTAAGAGATACAGATGCAGAAATCCTGGAAGAAGCAGAAGCGGTGCAAAGCAACTCTACGTCAAGTCCAGCGCAAGCGTTAGCGCAATTCTCAGATTATTATCAACCCAGTCCTGAGCAAAAGAAATATGAGATGATCTATATTGCTGGAGGATTGGTCGGGGATGGTTTATCTTGGTCGTGGGATGGTTTATCTTCCGGTAGGGGGGGCTCCTTCGGAACGCTTCGGAACGACTACAGCAATTCAATACAAAAGCTAATTGGCCAGTTATTGAAATCGATCATGTTCCCATCCTGATCCGTTATCCAGATACGAATTGAATTCATGTAATCTCCCCCTTTTCTCAATGGCATAGAAATTGCTCCGTTTTAAAATCGTAAGTAACCTTTTCACTTATTTCTCTCGTATCCGGATGGGAAGTATTTGTAAACAGTTCGATACTTTCCCCTGTATGTATTCACCCGAACCAAATGAAACATAATTTCCAGTAACATCGACTACATCTGAATGAACTATATATTTAGTGACTGTTAAGAAATCCACTTTCTTCGGACTCATAGTACTTTTTATAACTGGGTTGTCCTCTGGCTTATCTGAAAAGCCAACGACGTTGGCGAAGCTACCTGTAGCATTGAAATAAACTTTAACATCTTTAGCCAAAGTTAGAAGAACGTGGTTTGTCGGCAGATGTTTTTCAAAATTAATTTTTTGCTTCAACCCGATTGCTTTGTTCAACGTATCGATATTGTAGTTACCTGGACGTATTGATTTAGTCTTCTTCGCTTGGTCACCTTCTTGGTATTTTAGTACATTATTCGTCGATGTTATGTTATGCCATGAATTGTACAGTCCACACTCTAGCAGCCTTATCTTCGTAAACTGTGTCGTGTCAATGCAAGGGTAAAAATTAACAGTGACTGGTTCACCTGTTTGGCTTATGTTATGCCATGAATTGTACAGTCCACACTCTAGCAGCCTTATCTTCGTAAACTGTGTCGTGTCAATGCAAGGGTAAAAATTAACAGTGACTGGTTCACCTGTTTGGCTTTCAATCCAAATGATCATTGTTGTACGTTGTATATATTACTAAGTATAAGTGTTCGATGAATATTATTATTATTCCGAAGGTGTCCATTACGAAGTATAAGGTTCAGCAGGAATAATATTTTTCTGTTCAAGGAGATCTTTGGTCGCAACCGCAGCAGCAGTAGCACCGCCTAATTTTGCCAATCGAGTCAAATTTGGACGACTTGGATCGCCCATATCAATTTTTAGAAATTTGCTGGAGATCATAAGATATCCCATCGCAAGTCCTGCGATTACAATACCATCGTACATTGTGTTTACAACTGTTTTAATATCCATGATTGCTGACTAGTATATAAAATAAAAAATAAAAATAAAAAATATGGGGAGTTAATCCATCTCATACAATGTAGAGGAGCTGGGTCCCCCCTCCCCCTCCCCCTCCCCTCCCCTCGGAACTGTTCTGGAGGGAGCCGCTACGGGCTCTGTTTTTTTCGCTTTCTGAAGCGGTTCATCTTTCCGGGGAGGACAGGGGGTATGCCGAGCACGCCCCCAATATAGCCCTAATGCAGTCAATGAAACTCCCACAATTCCTAAAACAAGATAACATTTATTATACCAGCGTGAGCTATCACACTGTTCTTTCATTGTAGGCGGTAGGTCTGCTACCGCATCGCTATC
This sequence comes from Ptychodera flava, assembly GCF_041260155.1. Lineage (NCBI taxonomy): Eukaryota > Metazoa > Hemichordata > Enteropneusta > Ptychoderidae > Ptychodera > Ptychodera flava. The sequence goes on from NC_091940.1 coordinate 24,637,247, forward strand.
ATTCCCCTCCATTGCTTTTAGTTTCTTCTCCCTGTTTTGCCTGTTCCATTCCGCTAATTTCTTGCCCGCAGCAACTCTCCCTGGATGCTTCGGCGGTAACGTCATTTTCTCTATGTTGCGCTGTGTCGGAGGTGTCGGTGTTGGTGGTAGGATCGTCCCTGACGGAGTCCCTGGCGGAGTCGTTTGCTGAGTCGGTGAAGTTGAATCCATTTATTTCGGGTATTATATTAAACCCAATTTTTTTAAAATTTAAATGTTTACCCGTAATTAAACCGGTGGAAATTAGAGCAATCAGGGGCCCCCATGTGTACCCTATCCGTCCTGATAATCGTTTTATTTCACTGTTTAGAATAAAATCCTTTTTAAGATCAGTGGCATAGTTATCTCGATCATCGATTGGAACTACCTGGCTAATTGCGCGGGCTCCTAGATCTATGAAACTTTGAGTGATATTATCACTTATAAGAGAACTGTATTTCGCTTCATACATTTTGAAGGCTTTATTCACTGTTTCATCTCCCCATTTTTCTACGTCAGCAACTGAAATCTCCTTGCCAAAAAATAACTTACTTTGACCACTTGCAATGACACAGAGTATTTTTTCACGTTTCGTCTCTATTATGGATCGATTATTGTCCGACGCTGCGGTTGGCCCTTCGGAACCGTTCCGGTAGGCCGCTGTCGTATTTGCCGCTGCCGATGTCTTTATTAAATTCTCCATTGTTTGCAGTATGTTATCTATTCTTAGTAAAAAATAAAAAATTCGTTTAAACCTGAATCCGAAATAAAGTATTAACATAGTCTGGAATGTTAGTACCCCTAACAGAACGATTCCGACAGGGATTCCGGGAAAATTCTCCTCCATTTAAATCTATATGTATATAGAAACACGAATAATGAGTACAGACTTATTCCCAGTTGCTTTTCAATTGAATAAGACGAGCATACCAACAGTACAGCATTCTGATATTCCTTCCAAACCGAATGGAGGAATAAAACCTATTCTCATGGACTTAGAAATATATGTAACGCCGACAGAAAAATTTACTTTTCATCCACGGGATATATTTAAAGATAACGTAATCACTCATCGATCAGCTAAAGAAAGTAATGTCTGGCTGGGCAGCCCAAAGATGAAATACTGGGACCAGCAACTGAATTTCGCTGTATGTGTAGCACTACTGGTTGTGGTATATCATTCGCCCATCTCTTTGGTTCCAAAGGGAAATTTCCGCCGCAAATACGATCATTCTGCCGTTTCCATGTATATTTTACAATACGTCGTATTCTTCATGAAATGGGCGTTGCACTTCCAGACGATACCCCCACCTTCAAAGCGGGCGACAATCCATACAATCTCGTCCAATATGAACTTCTATGTACAGAATTTGGAAATATAAGTCCAACGAAGTCCGACTTTCGTTATCGAAAAGGTCAAAATAAAGGTCTTGGTTATGGATATGAATATTACACTAATCGTGGCCCTGTTCGACAGCCAAAAGCGATATACAACGGTCGGGACTTTTTCCTCTCCTCCGACGGAGGCGTTTTCTATACACATACCATTTTTGGAAAGAAAAAACATGTACTGCCCGACAAAGAACGACCGCACTACTATTTCTTCCGAAATGATGGATCGGAGGGACAATACAATAGTTTCATTCCTCTGACAGGAGACTCGGGATTGACAAAGGCCGGTCTCGCTCGCCTCAACGAAAGTCTTGAAGCCTACGTATATTGCATACTCGGTGCACAAGCAAATATTCGCAGTACCATTGTGGGCGATACTGGCAGTGCACAGCAAGTCCGAAAAGAATTCGGTGTTCTCCTCGAAGATGAAATTCGTAATACCGACAAAGTAATCAGTTATCGGCGATATCAAGACACAATAATGAATACTGGTGTCAAACTTGATATGGCAGTCTCACCAAATTTACTTCTCTTACCGTCTGAAATGGTCATTCTTTCGGGCCCGGCGATCTCAGGTTATAATAATGAATTGCAATACGCAACAGAATCTATGTCCTTCGGGGTGAATGGTGATATAAACACGGAAGTTCGAGAAAGTGCTGTACACGAGATGGAAGGAGGAGGGGAGGAGGAGGATCCCGTGAAGTGGCAGGACGAGCCCGGAGAGTCACCACCACCTCACAATGACACGACTCGGGGGCCTCCCCTCCCCTCCCCAGAACGGGCAGCATCTGCAGACCCTATTCACGAATATGGTAAAATTGGTTTGTTATCTTTAGCAATATTCATTACTATTGTAGGTACTGGAATAAAGTCACTAAATATATAGATCCAGAGGAAATTCAATATACGTAACCCCACCATTCAACATGATTATAACTGGACCGACATATTCTGGCAAAACAGAATTTATGTTGGACCTCCTCACCGGTCCATACTTAAGGAAATTCGAATATGTGATATTCATTTGTCCAACATTCATGAATAATAAAGCGTATAATAGAAGATTCATTTTCACCGATGATAATGTGTTTATATTTCCAGTCGGACTCGATGCAGTGGATGATACATTAACCTACGTACATAAAGAATGGGCTGGAACGAACACTTTAATAATCCTCAATGACTGCGCCTCGTCCAAAGATATGAAGAAGCGCAGTAACGTTTTAGTCCAACTTGGTTTCAGCGCAAGACATGACGGATTATCTGTCTGGGTTCTGACTCAACAATATACTAGTATTAGTAAACCATTCAGGGAAAACATACAGATGTTAGTACTATTTTACACACCGAACAAGATAGACAACAAAACTATTATAAAAGAATATGGAATGGAGGTGTCAGAACGGGAAGCCGTGGGCCTAATCAAGCAATTGAAAAGTAGGCCATTCAGTAAACTAGTATTTCGTTTACGGAATCCGTACGACATAAAATTATTCGTATAATATAGCAATTATGGAAGCTGAAGGTTTCACCCCCGAAGGTACTCTTAGAGAATTATATTACAACCCGAAAACTGGTTTTGGAGGTGTACAAAAATTGTATGACGCAGCACGCGCCAGCGGACTGAAAGTGACCAAGAAAGAGGTGCAGGAGTGGTTAAAAACTCAGCTAACTTATAATCTACATAAACCGGTCCCTCGTACTCGTGCTACGGGCGGCCGGCGCGTTTTTGTAACATCGATAGACGCTCAATGGGAAGCGGATCTCGTGGAATTCCCTCCCCCATTCGCAAAAGAGAATCGTAACATTCGATACATGCTAACAGTAATCGATGTACTCAGTAAATACGCATGGGCCAGGCCGATACAGTCAAAAACGGCTGATGATACGTTGCAGGCGCTACAAGACGTGATTAAGAAATCCGGGAGAAGGCCCGACAAACTTCAGACAGATGAGGGGCGGGAATTTACTAACCGAAAAATGCAGGGGTGGCTCCAGGAGTCTTCCATTCATTGGTTTCACACCTACAGTGACAAAAAAGCTAGCGTCGTTGAACGTTTTAATCGAACCCTCAAGACGATGATGTGGAAATACTTTACATATAAACAGACACGTTCCTGGCTCCCCATTCTACCACAACTTCTCGAGAATTACAATAACACCGTTCACGGAAGTATCAAAATGAAACCCAGGGACGTAACAGAGGAGAACGATTGGCAGGCATTTTATACACTATTCGGTCCTGAGTTGGCAGCCGGGGGAGTTAACCCTGAATTCAAGCCGGGAGAACGAGTCCGAATTACAAAATACAAGACCACTTTCAAGAAAGGATATTTACCAAATTGGACAGAGGAGATTTTCGTGGTTTCAAAAGTTGTGTACGCAGCTGGCTTGGGAACGCCGCCAGTTTACAAAATAAAAGATCTGAATGGAGAGGAAATACTCGGCACTTTCTACTCCGATGAACTTCAGAGCGCCCTTTCGGAACGGGGAGCCGACGAGCTGTACAGAGTAGAACGAATTTTGAAGACGAAAAAAATTAGAGGAAAGAAATATTATCTGATAAAATGGAAAGGTTATCCAGAAAGTTTCAATAGTTGGGAGCCAGAGGAAAATGTTATTAGTACTACGTAAGTTCCTGTCCATGGTACTTGTCAAGTACTACGTAAGTACTACGTAAGTACTAACGTAAGTATTTACGAAAGTTATTCAATAAGTACCATGGAAAAAGTCTTAATTTCTTGAAAGCCGAAAGTGTCAGTTTACCACCCCACTTCCACCCCCACTGGCCAAGTATTTATCATGTACTGTCGTAAGTAATGTTCACTTACTGCATCTTTTTCGGCAGTATGTGGATGAGGTGGTATATCAGTTCCTGAACATATTAAGTTTGCAAGATCTTCAAAACGACTTCTCATGTTACCACAGTCCGTTCTTTCGAGTCCCCCTTGTTCAGCTTTATCGATAAGTTCTGGTTGAAGTATAATGTACACAACTGACATGAGCCATAGACAAGTAACTTCAAAGTCCCCCCTTTTCATAATGTCAAGTGCTCGTAGGTCAAACGAAGCATTATAAGCACACACAGATTCACAAGCGTTAAGAAGTTTGTGTAGGTTCTTTAGTGACACTCGAGGTTGTTCTAGTTGTTCTTGACCAGGTGGGAAGTACGCTTTTTCAAGTTCCTCCTCCTTGAAACCGTCTATTAAAAATCCTTGGCTGCCGCCGCTCCATGCAATTCCAAAGTCAAAAGCTCGTGGATATTCTACTGGTCCGACTGTCTCGGTATCAATTGTTGGATTAAGTATATTCTTGAGAACGAGGGGCGTAAGAGATTGATGAATTACCAAACATGGAAGTCTGTAGTCGTGGCAAATTTCTAAGAAAGTCTGTTTGAACTTATTGTGAATCTCTTCTAGTTCTTTTAAGGCGGTTATTTCATATTGTCTGGCTCGAGTCAACACATTCCGCCTGCAATAATCCCAAGGCATATCTTTGAATATGATAATGAAACTGGGTAAATGGTCAAATGCTCTAGAAACAATCTTTTTTTCTTCCGCTGCCACGGAAACGCCCCGGATTCGAGAAAAAGTCAGATGTTGAATTATGGAAGAGTCACAAATAATGTAGTGTTCTGAAGGGAGCCCAGCCTGACATTGTAAACTAAGCGTATGTTCTATAAACTGTTTCTGAAAATCGGCAATCGAAACAACGACACGCCCATTATAAAAGTCGGCAATGTTGCTGGAAAAACTAGTGTCAAATTCTGGTACGTGACACGGATCCAAATTTACTGCATCGTAACTCTTACCACTTCCAGTTGGTCCATTTATGAATATGTATGACATTTTAGGATACTATATCATAGAAAAAAATTTTTTTTAAATTATTTTATTAAGATATATACGATAAGACAATGACAATCCTTTCTATTTCAACTGCAATAAAAATACTTGAAACCGGAGAAGAGAATATTCAAATCAGTGACGGCAAACTCATATTGGTGAATCTTTGGTAGATCCTTTCATATACGTAGACAGTGAGCTAGAAGTAGTTTTCCCCATCGGACCTAAGTACGGTTCTAGAGATCCTGCTACATGCGATGGGGTGTGTGTCCGTTGGCAACCGAGTCTTCAAAAGTTTACTGATTTAATAATATTCCGTACCCTAGGTGAAAGTTTCGATGCATCTACTGCTAAAAGTTATGCTCTAAGCCTGGCCGCTCACTCCAAGAATACTACTGGATTTTACAATCCATCTAAAGTGTATCAGAAGCGAGGGAGCGGGGCGCAGCCAGTGGCGTATTTTAAATTTCAGTTTAAAAGAGGGGGAGGGGCTCACGATTTCGCTACATGTATTGATATGGTTCAAGAAATTGACTGCGGTTTTAAACAGTGAGCCCATTGCCAGTCCGAGAAAATCCTGCTATTGTACCTCGTAATATCCGGAAAGGTAGTAAGATAGAATTCTTAGCATTTAAACCGCGCTTAAGTAAGCGTGCTCTTTCTTTCACTGTTGAGAGGTTATTTTGTGCTGCGCCTAATAAACCAGAAATTCAAGATGCGGAAGAACTAGTCGACTTAGAAAGATTAGGTGAGATATATAAAACAAATAAATGCTGACAAAAATATTATAGTGGATTTTGATGACTTATCATAGAATAATTATTTTTTCATTTTAAAAATTTTTAGGATAGTATATATCATAAAGATTATTATGGCCCGTCGATTACATACAGCATTCAAGGGAGCAGTTTTACGAAAAGAATTTCCTGAAGTCAAGCGAGTCAAGGATATCGGGGAGCTGGTGGATATTGAAGGTATGGTTAAAGAAAGCCATTCGGAACGAAAGATGTACTCTGTTTATACTGAAATGGAAGTCAAATTATCGGATCCGAAAACTGGTAATACACCAAATCGTACATTGCATGTTAAATTAAAAGATACATACACAAAAGATGTAAGAGGGACGGATGTGGGGCAACAATTAATAGATCGCTACGACCTTATGCTTGATACAATTGAAAATGTTGAGGGTTCTGGTCTCGTTCTCGAGGAGATACTTAATTTTGAAGTAATTCTAGTAGAAGTTTTACTCGGGGCTGGCCCGGGGGCTGGGATTCAACTTCCCGGATGGTTAAAAAATAAGCATTGTGTTAGCGATCTTATTCTACCGGTGGGGGCTGAGAACTGTTTTCAATACGCCATCGTAGCAAGTTTAAAGTTGACCGACCCCGAGTTTCGTGAAAAGAGGGGTGGTCAGGTAAGGAGAAAATGGAATACGTACGCCCCATTTATGGCTGACTACTGTTGGGAAGGTATTCCCTTTCCTACGCCCGCCGATATGACTGTATTCAGGCGCTTCGAGCAGCAAAATCCGAGCGTCAAACTTCAAGTATTTCAGATCTACGAGAATGATCCCGATCCGTCCGGCATAAATGTGTTATATAGTAGCTGTAGCGGAGCCGAAGGTGGAGCCCGTTCCGAAGGTGATAGGAATCAAATAGCAAATATCTTACTGATAGTTGGCGAAGCCCGAAGGTGCCACTTCATACCAATTACTGCGTTAAATCGCCTTCGTAATTCTCGTACTAATCGAAGAATGAGCGCAGACGGAAGTGTATTTGTATGGTTTGTAAAAGAGGTTTTAAGTCAACAGAAGAATTAGAAATACATCAGGTGTACTGTGGAACAGACGACGCCCAGCCAGTTTTTCCTAAGGAAGTATGTCAATTCGAAGGACATCGGAAGAAGGTTCCTTCTCCCTACGTCGTCTATGCAGATACTGAGGCAATTATTGAGAAGGGGACCGGTCGACATATTCCAATTTGTCTTTCGTATGTTATGGTGGAACGGGGGTGGGGAGGATCGAATCCTTCGGAACGAGGCCCGGGCCGACCCACTGTTTATGGTAAAAGAACATTCACAGGTCTCTCCTGTGTTACAGAATTTCTAAAGGATATGAAAGAACGGGCCGAGTATTATTCGAAATCGTATTATTGGAAAATAATACCGATGAAAGATAGATCTAATTACCGGCGTGACGGATGTGATCCAGTCTGTATTGCATGTGGAGAGCCGGCAGGATACCGAGTAGTGAAGGAGGAGGCGACTTTTTATTGCGAGGGATGTCGCCCGTCGAGAACCATTCCTATCTACTTTCACAACCTCAAGGGATACGATGGTTCTTTTATTTTGAAAAAGTTACATGAAATAGATGATGGTCCCGGACAAGAGCCAAATTTAATAGCTAAGACGAGCAATGGTGGAATTATGGGTCTCTCGAAAACATTTATTTTTAGTGGCTCAATTGTTGTCGATGGGAAGAGGGAGATAAAGAGACGTTTATTTTCTATAAAGTTTATGGACAGTGCTCAGTTGATGATGGGGTCATTGGCGAAGTTGGCAAAAACTGTGCCGGAGGATGGATGGACGGCGGCGCCACTTTCGTACCCGGACATTCAAAGGGCGAAAGGTTTCTTCCCGTACGAATATTTAGACTCGGTTGACAGACTGGGAGAGAACCAGCTCCCGGAGAGGGGGAAATTTTATAGCGAATTGACGGAAGAGGGGATTTCTGAGTCTGATTACGAACATGCATTGAAGGTGTGGGACGAAGTTGAGTGTAAGACGATTCGTGATTATATGGAATTCTATTGCGAGACTGACGTTCTCCTTCTTGCGAATATATTCGAAAATTTCCGTGACACATGTTTAGAAGCATATAAGTTAGATCCGGCCCATTACATGTCAGCGCCCGGCTTGACATGGGATGCTATGTTACTTTATACGGGTAATAAATTTAAACTCATTCAAGATGCCGACCAGATGAATTTCGTACAGAGGGGAATTCGAGGCGGTATCAGCCAGTGTAATATTCATTATTTACAGACAAATCATCCTGCTTATGGGAATTACGATCCGGAGAAACCGGTGACCGAAATAAAATATCTCGATGCAAACAATCTCTACGGCTGGGCAATGAGTCAACCAATGCCTACGGGCGGACTTCATTGGATGACGATGGAAGAGTGGGAGGAATGGGGAGCGGGTTCCGGAGGGTGGGGACCTGGTTCCACCTTTCCACCAAGTTTTCTAGAGTAGACTAGAATATCCCCCCGAATTACATGAAGAACACAGCGATTTGCCATTAGCACCGCCATCACTATACGAGATTTCCGAGGCAGGGCGGTCGACTGATTACAAGTGTGATGGATAGAGAGAGATACGTCTTACACTACAAGTTGCTGGAATTCTATCTTCGGATGGGAATGAGATTGAAAAAGATTTATCGGGTGCTTGCTTTCGATGAGAGGGCATGTCTCGCGGAATATATTGACTTTAACACTAAAATGAGGACAAAGGGGAGGACAGATTTCGAAAAGAATTTCTATAAGCTGATGAATAATGCAATGTTCGGTAAGACAATAGAAGATGTTCGAAAGTACAGAGACTTTAATTTGTTTCGGACTGGAACGGTACGGATAGTGGTCGTAAAAAGATTCAGAAGTATAATCCAAAGATGAAACATATAACTTTCATAACTTCCGAAGAGGATGGTGATTCCTGCGACAGTGCCCTACTGGAACTGAAAACGGATGAGCATAATATGTAAACCAGTTTTCATCGGCGCCGCAGTACTGGAACTTTCTAAGCTGCTTATGTATGAGACGCATTACAATTACTTTCGGGCCCAGTTCCCTGGAATACGATTAGCCTACATGGATACTGACAGTTTTGTTTACAGTGTGCCGATCCCGGACCCGGACGTAACTTTCAATGATATAGTCCGAGAAGATGTTGAAAAGAATGGTGAGAAGTCTATATATGATACTAGTGGGATGAGTGGACCCAACTTTCCGAAGATTAATAAAAAAGTGATAGGTAAATTTAAAGATGAGTTGAATGGTGAACCTATTCTTGATTTTGTCGGCATACGCTCGAAAGTGTATGCTTTTTCGAACTCCCGTTTCGAGACGAAAAAAAATAAAGGGGTGAAAGATGTTTGTGTTAGAAAACATTTGAACTTTGAAGATTATAAAGATCTGTTTGAAACTGGGAAGAAGCCGGAGCCGGCACAGTTTGTACAGTTTGTACGGAAAAAGGCTGGAGAAATCCGTAGTGAAAAGCGCAGTAAAATCATGATGGCGCCAAATGATATCAAACGTGTGCAGTTATACAATCCGGACACGGGCGAATGGTTGGCAGAAACATGGCCGATAGGAATGACGGGTCATGGTTTAAAATTGTAAAGACATTAATCTACTATTTTCAATAGAGACCAGGGCATCACTGATAACATAAATGTGGGCAAATATATTATCATTGTGAGCGTCATCGCCACCCCACGAGGCATCTTTCTTCAGGATCTCAAGCTGTATTCCGTCCTTTGTGTTCATTACTTTTAAACCATTTCCATGAAATTCAATATCTTTAAAGCTACGCAGATCGATAAACAGACAGAATTTATTCTTCAAATAATCGGCCTCATCTATATCAATTTCACACCAATCTTTATCTTCAGCAAAATACCGTCGCACCTCTCGCCAAAATTGTCTTGGTATCATCTTCTGAGCGTACACTTTATTTGCAATGCCTTCGATTGATACAGACACAGATTCAATGGATGGGTTAAAGAAAAGTTCACTGTTCAGTTCTGTCTGATTCTGATTTTTAGTGAAGAGTATAGCGATACCTCTAATGCTACGTCGTGGTACATTTATATTTTCATTGATAACCGTGTCCGATTCTTTGAATGGGATTGTTCTAAAATAATGTATATGCTCGTAAAGGTAACTTTTTCCACCGTTGTAATAACCAGCAGTTGACCTCGCGAGATCGAGGTCAGAAATTGTCTCGTATTCCATTTGAATGTTTTTTAATTTATAATTGGCTGTAACAACATTATTACTGACAAGTAATTGGGAGGCGGGTGCCAACGTAATTTCCCATTCAATATGACTCCCTAACGCTTTTGGATATGCAACTCCATGACCTGTTATGAGGGGATGAGTGAGACGAATAGCATATTTTGTTTTATATGTGTCGAAAAGTAACTTATCGCCCACGACGTTTTGATCTGCATCGGTCGAACCGCTTCTTAATTTTCTTAGATTTTCGTTCTGAATTCCGTACAGTGTCATGTTCGTTCTCTCCTTTTTATGTTTGAAGAGATCACGATAGCATTCAATAAAGTTATATTTACTCAAATCGGAAAGTGTCTGACCCTCAAATGTGAGTTTCATACGCTCCACCAAATTTTTTGCAACATTTTGTACTACTCGGTTATATTCATCTCCCATTACTTCGAGATCAAAAACCAGGTCGAAAGTATCTGGAACTAAGAGTACTCCGCTTTCTAACTTCGGACATCGTATGATAAGTGTCTGGCCTGGATCTGCCTCACTTGGATTATGAGCAATCACGTGATGAGTTCTTTCTGACTTTGTTCCATTCGGTATTCGGTTGGTGAAAGTCGGTGATAATGTTCTATCGTACCCCATTTTTCGTGTAATGTATATAGTAGAAGAAAAAAAGAAAATTAAGTTTCACTTCGTGTATATAGTAACTTAGAAGGAAAAATCACATCTTTACATAAATATTTCCGTCTGACTGAAAGATAAATCGATTGCCTGTGTCGCGAATCAATCGAAGAACCCAATATTCTTGGAGATGTTGGACTTCCATTTCATCATTGTCAATCTCCTGAAAGACGTTTATGAATTCTAGTCGCTTAAAGAAGTTAGTCTTTTGACATTCCTTCACGAAAGCTAATATGTTATGATATAGATTATCATCTTTGAGTCGGACACCTGGATTTGCTCGAAGTATATGTCGATTTACTCGTCGGAGTTTGCACCATTCCAATTCGACGGAGAAACCAAACAGGTCTTTATTTTTAGAAAGAAACTTTGCAATATTCTTTTCACCAAACATGTTGATGCCGTAGGGGAGTGTGATATATTAATACATAATTTTATTTATAATGACTAATGTTAATCCAGTTAAAAATATCCATAGCTGTTCTCCAACAAATCCAACCACCGATCCTGCTGTTTTTAATAGAAAACTGACAAGGGAGCCGATTAAACCTGGTATTGCAGCAGCACTTTTTGCGGCCAAGGTTTTTAACCATTCGCCAAATTGCTTTACAATTTCTTTCGCTTTTGTATATACTTTGGGCGGACCTGAACCTCCTGTGTTTGCTCCTCCTCCTCCTGCTCCCGCTCCTCCTCCTCCTCCTCTAGTCACAGCTAGGGCAATTGTTGATATTGTCATTCCAAGGGCAGTCAGTATTGCAGCGATTGTAATACCATTTCGTTTAAATAACTCTGTCAGCTTCAGCCTGAGTGACAATTCTGGATCGGAAATTACATCACGAAGAGACCTAGTCGTAGCCAGACTTTCACGTGCCTCACTGATCTTACCATGTTCGTATTCAATTCGATTGTCAACTTTAGCTTCTCTTGTTATGAGTTCAGCTAGTAGTTTTTCGGCTTTTCCTTTTCCTTGGGTGCTCGTTTCAGGATCCTTTAACTGTTTTTCAACTTCTCTTTTCTCTAGCCTTATTTTAACTTTTTCGTTGTTAAGCTCGCCAAGATGCATATTCGCAATCTTTAATTCATCATTAATAGCTCTATATTCTGGGTTTAGATTGTTCCATTGTTCGATTTTATTTTCAAAAGCTTGTATTTTATCTGCATTACCAGAAGCATCTTGCCGTAACTCTGTCAGTTTATCTTTGTATATACCCATGTCTTTTGGCGTCATCTTCTCAGCCGGTATTTTATCGTTTTCCACATCTACAGAATACAATGTACGACTCACATATTCGGGCTCTGCGCTGCTCCCCCTCAAACTGTATACTTTACTTACAAATTCATATCCTCCTTCTTGTCTTTTTACTGTCTCGAGTGATCTAAATCCACGTCCTGTAGTTTTTGATAGCCTGAGGTTTTTATAATACAGCTTTCCATCCCTAATCTTTGCATTAGTAATCATTTCAATTCGTGCTGCTTCATCAGTAATATTATTTTCAACTAAGAATTTTTTAGCCATTTGTATTTTAAGTTCTACTTTATATCTAGTCGTAGGATCTACCTGCGGGCTCCGCGCGCTTGAGACGGCCTGGGAAGAATCGGCTTCTGCAAAGGCATCATCATCGAAAAAAGTTGTTTCAGCAGTAGCGTCATCATCATCATTTAAATTTGCATCATCGAAATCCTGGAGTGGTATATTTTCTTCTCCTCCTTCTGCCATATTGTCTTTCTATATTACTACAATTATTTTTATCATCCCTTACATATACAGTAAAAAAAAATGCACATCTCAGTTGTTGAAAGCGTTGAACAATTGGCCGACTATATCGAAAGAACTAGCGCCGCATATCGACGAAGTTATAAATTAATGGGTCGAATTGATATGGCTCTCAATATTACTAAGGGAATTCTTGTAAGTTCTGCTGTAATAGCAGCAATTCCAACAGTTCCGGTACTGTTAGCCTTAACTCCTATACCTGGCGTCGTTATTGATGTAATACAAGGAAAAACGGGAGTATCAAAAAGAAGAGAGAAATATAAACATTATTACGTTCAATATAAACAGCTGCTTACACAAATACAAGAAAAAGGTGCAACAACAGAGGCCCCGGGGTCAGAACTTATTCAGAACATATTTCATCAGGCGCTAGAAATACAAAAACAAGAAGGATTTAGTCCGCCGCTGGAGCGATATCTACGATATTATGGATTGAATGGATATGAAAGTTAGTTAACTTCGTGTTCAACATCAGCTAGACTCCGCGACTGACTGACAACGGGGGGTAAAAGTCCCTTTATATAGGCTAGTTTGATGGTGATGACTCACACGGAATTTCCCGTACATGTTTATACATGTTGTGTATTTAGGTCAGACAGAACAAGTTTCTACATGTCCACTAGTAGTCCCCAGCTACTGTATTGCGCAAGTCCAGGATCTGACTCAGCAGGGAATTTCCCCGCTTAGTTCAGGACAATGCACTGCTGCGTCACCCCTGTTGCGCGTGAGTGAGTTCATATATAGGTCAGGGTCACACTTTAGTTACATGGATGGTTAATTTTTCCTTCACTTCATGTAGATAAATGAATAAAATGGGTGTAAAAATTCTTATTTATCACAGTTGACCACCTTTATTTTACTACTTTCGTGTTTGTCACAGACGGTTTTTATTCGAGTAGATACCGGAAGGCGACTAATTCAAAGAGTAGTCTATATCATAACAATCGTCATAAATCATGAAGCAAGTCGCGTCGGACCATGATACAAAAAAAGTTTGCACGAATAAAATTCTCTAGTACATTGAAATTTCTACTGAAAATGCCTATTTCGTCTATATCGATAACTCCTTCGTCATGATTACGTCTATACAGATTGCTTTGGACGTAATGGTCAAAACCTCTATATTCACATAACAATATAAAAAATAGATGTACTGTCATCAATTTGTATCTTCAAGAGTAATCAGTCCATCTGTTTCTCTGTGTCTCTTTCTGTCAGCCTGCCTGACTCTCACCTCAAAATAGCCGGACAGTGTTCAGTGGTTTTTACCGATAGTTTGTGTCGAACGAAAATTGAATTCTGTTCGTCGATGAGAACTCGGTGTGATGACAAGGAAATCACTGAATGGTTATGTTCGGATATTGCCAACTACATTGCTTAAGCGCAGTTATAAAAAGAAATTCAAGTTATTTGGCAAGATTGATTACCTAAAGTTGAAATATTTTTACACAATAGCGATGAGTCGAATACGTGACATCGCTTCAACTTGATTCTAGTCTCATAGCTATGACACCATGCATGAAATGTAACGCTATAGCTCATGGTGCTAACGGGACGTGGGCAAAACGGCGACGCCTCTTTTACATCACATGCTACAAAGTCTTCTCAAGCTAAATGACGCGTAGTGTGAAAACAATGAAGATCAAAGCGCTAGAATATACGAAAAGTAAAATAGAGCATTGCATACTAACCAAAATGACACATCGACCTCTTCAAATCGTTTGTCGAACACTGTTTTGGTCACTGGTTTTCAAGATTAGTTGATATGCTTTATTGCAAATTAGTTGCCCACGATAAACAAACTTGGATATAATGTACTCTCGAATCGGCTAATGTAATGATAACGATGATTAAGGTGATTAAGATAATTATGATGATGATCAAGATGATGATGATGATGATGATGATGATGATGATGATGATGGTTATGGTGGTGGTGGTGGTGGTGGTGTTTGGTGGTGTAGGATTAGACGGAGATGGTGGGTTTATGACGACAAGGTATCATCTGTTTGACCACGACAGTGCCTGCAACTTGTGACTGTTTTCGACAACGTCTGTGTACGGAGGGTCGGGATTATCCAGTTTTCATGTATGTCACCAGTGATAGTTATGATCTGTAGGGAGGTGATTGGACTTGAACGGTAAGATTATCTTGGTGGTAGTGACTGTAGTGAACTCTCCCGATAGATCCTAGATGGATCGTTTGTTCGACATCCGGATCATCATCAATGTCAGGTCTACGTAAATAAGGACAACAAAATCGCGACATAGGAATACTTAAAAAATAAACTAGTCACAGCGACAAAAATGTGTTTGCCCCATTAATCATAAGTTGAAATAGGTGCTCTTCCCCTAGTTCTAAGTTTAAATGGGGTCAGAGCTTTAATGTGAACTGTTCCCTCCTTTCGAAATCGAAAGACAAATGATGCCAAGCAGCCTGAAGCAAATCTCAAGGAAATCCTCGTATCATTCTGTTTATATGGTACAGTTTCTTGATTTCTGCCTTCATTCCCCTTAGCGGTGCATGCAAAGTCAGTCAGATTCATGGTGAAATTATCTTCTTTCGCAGTTCTCCCTGCGGCCTAGAATAGGCCAGAACACTCACCTGGAACAACCTATCGTCATCGACTGAACTTCCCTCGGCTGTGAGGGCGCTGTCGCTTTCTTCTTGTGGAAACAGCAGATAGCGGTGATCACCAACACAAAGATCACGACACCCAATCCAGCCCCAGCTGTGCCTCCGACAATGTACCAAAAGTTAGATTGGTGTTCTAAGAGCAGAAACATACAAACGATAGAGGCATAAAAACAGATAGAATATTTTCTGAGACTTGATACTCCGCATGTTGAAATGTTTTACATATGTATAACCACATCATTACTTCTCTCTTTTGTATCCACATATTTTCTCCTCTATCCTCTATCGTGTTTCAATTATGTTGGCAATAGTACGTCTGCAAAAGCTGAATTAATTGGCATGACGTGGAATCAGATGGTCAGATTTGATGAAGACACCATCATGAAATTTGAAAAGGAAACATCTCCCTATCGTTGTGAGGTGTAAATCTTCATACCATTTTACAGATTTTGACATTATTTCAGCATTTTTACAGACTAAGGAGTTTACATAACCAAGCTGTCGACCAGTGTGAGGTTCCCCATACCTTCAATCTGAAGCCTGTATGTAGCGTAGAATCCTCCATACTTATGTGAGTAGTCCGAATGAAAGTGGACGAAGAGACTCCGTCCCGTCGACTTCATCTCGGCTTCCACGTTGGAGCCGAAATACTTCCCCATCGACGTAATGGCGGACTTGGAGTCTCCGTCAAAAACTTCAACGAAATCACAGCACACTTCGGTGTCAAAGTAATCAAAATGAAGCTGAAAGAAATTGCGAACATACGATTTGAACAACCATATGCAAGTTGGAGACACTGTTTAATACAGAACTACTCTGCAGTTAAGTACGGAATTTTACGTACAGTCGCGATGGTTATATTTCTCACTTGAGTTTCTGTCGTGTTGTTGATGGCGAATAAAATCAAAGGCTTTTTTTGATGTTGTCGTTATTTGTAAATGTACGAGAATAAAAAAGATGTAATCGGGCTTCCTTAACATCGCCTCCGTGGAGGTATCCTGATTTCACCGCGCTCACAGTTCCTAAACACACCACGCACTCGTACTCACAAATAGTTGTATGCCGCATATATACTGCAATGTTGAAAAAATTCTGAAGAACAACAATGACAACGAGAGTGTCTTTCGATTTTATTCGCCGCGAACGACAGAACCAGAGACTGGAGCTCCAGTGGTTTATCTGGAAGATTTCAATTCGGCCCGGGAAAACAACTTTAATTGTGTAAAAATCAGCGTCTGTTTCACACTAGCGGAGCTGATATTTTCGATGAAAATACGTAGCATGTATAAAGAAGCTGAAACAAACTCGTATTATCGACATGAAACTATCGTTAATGTCTCACCACAATCTCGTTGCCTTCAGAAACAGTTATGACGTAATAACAATCCTGCTGGTTCGCGTAGTATCCTGGATATGACGGTGACGAAAACGAGCCAGTGTCGCTGGTGTAGTTCCCGCCACAACCGTTTTCATAATCATAGTTTTCAACCGTCGTGTATTCCCAGACATTAGCGGAGGTGACAAAGACAGTGGGAGGGGTCCACCACCATACCCACGTCGTGGCTTCGTAGTAGTTCAGAGCATATGATCCTGGAGGCGAATTAAGAGACTCAAGTTCCGTGATGTGAATTTTCTTTTTTTCTGTGGAATTGTGACGTCATTTGTAAACCCGAGTTTAGTATACAGTGTATAGCTGTGTGAAGTGATCATTTCTGGCTGGAGTACAGGAAAAGTCCATGGTTGAAACAACATATGAGTTCCATTTCTAGTGTTTTTTTCCTTTGTTACGTTTGTGTGAATTTTATGTGAGAAATGAAAGAATAATAACTTTTAACAAAATTATAATATTGAGGTTGGCTGTTGCTTGGATATATCGCATATTCACCATGCGGTGTCCATAAAGCCAAAAAGTTGTCACTTCCGCACAATGTGTGGAAGTGACCTTTCTGTAAAGAATTGTGTGTAATAAAAAAGTTGCATTTGGTCAGTATACACTTGACTTATCCAGCTTTGTTAATTCAATAATGAACAAAATTTTTGTAGTCTTCATACATTTTAACAACGCGAATGCCCTCTAAAGTAACACCGGTAAGAAGGAAGTTCAATGCAAAGTGAAGAAAGGCCAAAATGAAGCCCTACTTCAGTTTGGTCACAGTTTTCACTCACTCTCTGTGCCCTTTGGTGACGCAAAAAATCACCATCCCCTCTAATGTAACTGAACTTTGTACCTCTTTTGACGGCTCGGTACTGCACATATACACTATATGCAGAATGAACATTTTGATAAATGTGGACACACAGACTTCGTCCTGTAGATGTAACTCTGAGCCATCCATAGTAGACATTGAATTTGCCCAAGAGTGTGTCTGATTGAGACACCCCGTCAAACACTTCGATGACAAATGTGTTGGGGCAACAGTTGATGTCCATATCTGTCTGTAGAATGAAAGCATCCTTAAAGCATAAACAATGTTATGTTCTGGTCGTTTCATTTACTTACAACAGCAAGTTACTACATCCCACGGTTCAGATGGTTTGGAAAATTGAGAGTTTACTTGAAATTGTTCAAAGGTAAGTTAGGATTCCTGAGAAGTTTGCATTTTATTGAAACAAGTTATAACTTCACACAGAGAAACCTCAAATTACTAGTATTCTGTGTGAAAAATTATACAACTAATGTACACTTACTGAATTTGGAATACAACGTGGCTGTGTAGATGTGTTCCTGTATGTCAATTATTTACACACGTGACGCGATACTAATTCTTTTCTACATCTTAATGAGTCAACACTGTGGATTGATCACTAAGGAACTGAGAGATCGTATTTTCGAATATGTGCCACAGTCTCATTCTGCCTAATTTACAAAAAAACAATTAAATACATTTTTATTTCAGTCTACAAAAAGTTTACACAACAAAGATAAAAATTGTTGGAAGCTTTACATATTTAGTCAACTATTACTAGTATGCCATTTACTCTGTGTAAAAACCCTGTAAAAAAGCCTCTCACTTTTGCATGTGTTCGTCAAGCTTGCCAGAGCGTTTAGCTATAAATAACTCTAACCTGTAAATGCCATAAAGAAAGGGTTTAAAATGGGATTTTTTTGGGATTTTTATCACATATACAGGTACAGATGAATCTCTTAGCAGTCAATATGAGAAAATGACAGAGACTTGGTTAAGTGCCATCTCCGATCAGAACTTGTCCTTGCATTTACCACATGCCAATAAGGAAGTTCTGCCTAAAACTTTGCTTTTCAACCTTTGACCTGCCGTACTGCAAAGGGTTACTCAAGAAAAGAGTTTTGACTTATTTTGAAAAGTTCGCATGGCAGCGACACGTTGTTGCCTTTCATGTATTACTGTATCTGGACGTTTATAAATCTTCCCTGTTATTTCTTATCGATTCCGCCTCATTGTCCTTTATTTTCGCCTTTTGCGCGTCTCAACATGAAATACAATTAATCTGCCCAAGACATCAATAAGCCTAGGGCACCGCGACGGTTTGCCGATGGTGGCAGGTGCAGCAAATGTGACATTTGGAACTACAATGGGTTTCAACTCGGTGCCACAACTCTATGTGTGAGACGACAGATACATTGAATTACAACCATTTGCAGTAATAGAGCGCGAAGCCACTGCAGTAAACTGCAATGAAACTGCTTGTACTAATTAGTTTCAGCTGTAGCCGTGGCCACTTTGGTGTTGAACAAGGCTACTTGATAAAGACCAAAAAGTCTGCTTGTACAAAGGCAAAACTAGCTCTGTCTGAGGCTCGAGTTGTAAATGAGAGTTTACGATTGGCACCCTGTGTTCAAGATTAAGATACAATGTAACATTACCATGCACTGGTCCATGTACAAATCTTTTTTTATTTCAACTTCCCCAGACAAACTTTCTGCATGGGACATACAATGTTGTCGACTTTGCCAGCTGGCTACAGCTGAAACTAATTAGTGTGAGCAGTTTTATTGCAGTTCACTGCAGTGGCTTCGCGCTCTATTACTGAAAAGGGTAGTAATTAGATTGAATGTACAATGTAAACGACTAGCTTTGGTATCACCATACGTTTCAGAGTCATCGACTCAGTAATTAATAACATTAAACCAGCATATGACACCGGCAACTCTGTCTGGACCGATAGTTGAACAGTTTATTGCTCTTGATCTAACAACGTAGCTAGATTTTTTTGTGACAATTACAGCCGAAAGTCAGAAAATGTTTTCTCAGCTAAAACTGTTTCACACAGAGTTGTGGCTCAGAATTGAAACCAACTGTAGGGCAACTATGTGATGGTATTCGAAGTCAGAACAATCACTTAAGGTACAATAGCTGTGACCTTTGACCATATGTTCACCCACCTTTTCGCAAAAAGTATATTGTTTTCTTCTCTCAAAAGTATTTCGAGACGCATCGTGCACAATATGCGACATGTTATTATCGAAAAACTAAATTCTAACCCGCGGATTAAACTTCAACTGTAAGCACTGTAAGCAATAACAGCCTAGCAGGTGATCGAGTGAAGTCTTACCTGCACTTTGTAGCCTTGCGATACAATTATAATGTAGTAACAATCATAAATTCCATAGTCGTACCAATCTCTCCAAGTGAAGCTACCGGAATCTGATATGAAGACCAGCCTGCCGTCGTCACGTGTTGCTGAGAACGCGGTGTAGTTCGCGAGAAACCCCGTGCGTGTTGCGGAGAAGTCCGATGTGAAGGTGACCGCCAGAACGTTACCCGTCGACAGTACCGCCGGTGGAATTGATGAACCTGAGTACTCTCCGATCAGTGTGCCAGTCAGCGACAGTCCGTCGTAAATTCTGACTACGTCGTGTGTTGGTTCCGTGTTGAAGGTAATAAATTCCAGCTGCAAAGCAAAGTCATCGGCAATTGGGAAGTGCTGACACTTGGGTTCTGTTTTTCGCTCATCATCAACTTTGCAATGTGATTACGAGTGAAGAGATTTACAGATCAAACGAAATCAAACATCTTTCTCAGATTGTGTTACATAAAGCTCTTTTCAATATCGATGTATCCACTGGATACGCTGAAAAGACGCGATCAGTCTAAAGATGACAGTTATGTATTATATGCGCTTACCAGTATGCGCGCATCGTCGTTAGGTATAAACATCACATAAATGCATTCTTGTTTGTTGCTGTAGTACCAGGGGTGTCCCGGGGACGAGAATTGGCCAGAATATGCGTAAAATGTGCCACCACAGTCTCCCACCGCTCTCTTGTCTGTAAATATGTGAGTCGCATGTTAAAATCACGTGGACCCTTAAAGTTTGCCCACGGAAATCGTAGCTAGTATCTTTAACACCACAGTGAAATATTTTTGTGTGAGAAAATTGCTCAGACAAACGACGTTTGGGCACTGCTTTAGCGTGTATTAAAATATTGACATATTTACGTTGTATTCTTATCGTCATCGATTCATTGGGTTCATAAAATCACTCTCTGTAGAGGCAAATTTTCATTCCTTGAAAGTACGTTTCGAGTCGCTAACTGCGATCATGTTTCGTACATTCAATGCTGCAGTATTCCGAGAAAATGACTGTGGTTTTTCCTTATATTGTTTCTGGTTAATAATACCCTGACATTGACTACGCATCATCCTTGAAACTTGATTCGAAGCAACGTAGATTCGAAATGTGGACTACCTAAACGTCAGTGTCTTAACAGTAACTGGTGTAAAAACTGGACTACGAGTGACACGTCATCGAGGAGCGTCCCAAGCTAAACTTCGCTAACTTTTATAGTCCTTTTCGATATGAATATCGTTTATTTCCGTACTCAATTAACCTTGCTAAATATCCATATTTACTGACCGATAGCTATGTCGGCAACTTTATCAACGGCTATGAGACCGCCATCTGATATTTCTGTTTTGACGAGTGTTGACAGGGACGAGACCACAACCAACAGCTGTACCCGCAGTCTAATAAACATGCTGTACGTCGATGGCTGTCAGTCGATTGGATTTATGTATGGTTGTATTTTTCTTGATTATTTGTACCTGTAAAGAAACGATTAATTTTCTAAAGAATGTCACAGAAGAAACTTTAGAATTAGTGAAGTGACATACTGGTTCTATCACAAAATGTGACGAATAATGACTTGTCATGATTAATGACACGGAAATCTGTGTATTAGAATTCTGTAGTGAATATTTAAGAGTTGATAAGAATCTTAATGTTCCCGACTCATTTAGAAATATAACTTTGCAACTACTCACTTTTGTTTGTTCGATGCATACATGCGCATTTCGCGCAAAACAAAGAAAGTATTTGGTGTTCATACTAGAATTTTAGATAACAGGTATATGGTTGAGTGGAGTGAATGGAAGCAGTCAGTGAAAAAGGAGCTATCAAATATGTTTTCAATCTCTTAAATGCACGTTTTGAAACTCCTGCATCAAAGTTGAAAACCTACATTTTGACAGAATTATAACCTGTATTTTTACACACTTCTGTCTGATTGTATCCATTCGTCTGCTTCACTGCTTATCCATGTGTCTCAAGATAAACAGATTTGCTTCCGTCTGCTAAAAATGTATTCTAAGTTTTTGTATCTACCTAGGTTGTTGTCCTAATTAACTATAGCAATCTGTATGGGTATTATGAACATGATAAGTAATTTGGCAAAGGTGTTGTGTAGTGCATCCAAACACCTGAGTCGGTTCTTTTCATCTTCTCTGTTATCTAGTTGTACAAAATTTGTTTGTGCAAAAAGAAACAAAATGTAGGCATGTAGGCAGCTCTTCAGAATGTCTGATCTGACCCTTAAAGAGGCACTCCCACTTGGTAACATTTTTAAAACACATTTTTTTAATGCCAACGGTCGATATTTGACGTGGCGACTGCGCACGGGTCGCGAGATATCGATAAAACATGCCATTTATCGAGCGTTTTTTTCACATCCCGAAGTTTCTGATTATGACCCGAAATCCCCCAAAGGTTTGTTGTTGTGCTGATGGACGATATTCTTGGGAGTCCCAAAACGTTCGAATGACGTAATTGATTTACCTCCCGCTGCGAAGACTTTATATGCATCATTATGCCTTTACCTCAGGTAATTTTTTTTAAACTTCTCCTTAATTTTTGTCGTTTTCATTATTCTCAATCAGTTGTATTAGACTTTTAACCAATATCACATAGATATCAGTTTTTTACGTGTAAAATATAAGCTGCCTCTGATGACTACATTTTGTCGTCTGCCACACAGTTACGCGTGGTTCGTATAGCGGCCGCCACGTGGTATGCGTCTGCATACCACGCGGCGGACGCTATGTATCAACCAAACGTAACTGTGCTGGTCACCTATGGGAATTCTGGTGGAATCAGCAAACTTTTTTTTTCGTTTTTTTGCCGAGTCAGTAAGACTCAGCTTACCCCCACGGGGTATGACTGATCACCGACGCCAGTGGTACTGTGGCGTACAGCAGCGTCAGCGTAGACTCGTACTCCATAGCTTAGTTAACAATGGCCCCAGTGCCGAACGTTCGATGCTCGGAAGCTGAATTTAGGTGGGCCACCGGAATTCAAACTTTTACTTTTTTGAGGACATGTTTTTATCGATATCTCGCGATCCGCGCGCAGTCGCCACGTCAAATATCGACCGTTGGCATTAAAAAATGTTTTTTTAAAAATGTTACCAAGTGGGAGTGCCATTTTAAAATTGCTATTGATCATGATTATGCCCTAAAATTTGAAAGGAAAGTTAATCCTTACCTCTGTGTTAAGGTTGAAAGACCACAGTGAAAGTGAAATATATTAATCTCTGTTAAAGCGAGCAAGTTAAAATCGTCGAATGGCGATTTCACAATCATGACTTGGTGTAATTTCTATTTCAGTCATGAGAAAAGGGCAGTCTCTGACGATCTAAATAATTGCAAGCCGAAAGTGACTCAGTAACGTGAAATTTGCGTGAAGCAAGCGACAGAAGTGCCTAAATAGGCGAATAAGGTTACAAATGTCAATATCGCACTGCACTGGTCTTACCTGTTTGCCTCATCAACTTCCCTTCTGTTCGACATGGGAACTCAGAGTGTCACACAAACGTGCAAGGCTGCTGACCATTGGCCCGAATGTCAGTTTACTGCAGCGGGTTACCAGGGCAACAGAGACGCGATAAAAATATACGGAATGGCAAAGGTCGAACAGTCGGTAGTATTGTTTCTCACAGAACCATATCGGTAAACAATACGTTTGGATGTAATTCAGGTGATTCGTGACAGACACGACTTGGGTCATTAAGTAAGGTCACTAAAGAAGTGAAGTAACAATAGTGCACCGATATGCTCTAAATGACACAGAAAGTGCTTGCAACATTATTTCTTTATTTACTAACCAGATAGAATAGAGACAAAAACGTAAATGATGTTCCTGGTGCTAATTAACATCGGAAAGACTTTAACAAGCATATTACTGACGACATTAATTTTAAAATTTATGAAATGGAAGAATAAGGATTGCAATAAGGTGACGACGTGTTCACGATGTGTTTACAAGAAATTAGTTAAAGCGCGTGACTTGATCATATCATTTGCCCGGAGGTTTTTCTTTCTCTTCCTGGTGTCTAGTTATATCTTATAGGATAAGCACGTTTCCCGTAAGAACAACGTTGATGCTTGGCCAATACAGATTTTAAGCAGGATAGTTCCCCGTCAACCAATCAAACGTTTGCATTGACGAGGGAAACAAACATCGGTGGCCAATGTACGTAATATCTTGAATTCTAACCATACAGATAATATCAATGGCAGGTTGTACATGACATGCAACAAAGCAACTCCAAAGGTATGGCTAAATTTAGCTGTCTGCCTCTAGAAAGGACCAGAGTCAAAGCGAAGGTAATGATAGTGGAGATACACATGACTGCCTTGGATAAACATCTACGTACTGCTGAAATCACTAATGTATGCAAAACGTAAAAACAAAGACACTGCCGCCAGCACGTCTGACCGCAACATTTCCCGGCTGTCAGCCAGACTTGTCAACCGAAAACATGAACCCGCCAAATACAAACATCGACGCGCGAAACAGAAAAGTTTGACTCCCCAGACCAAAAAGATAAAACCACGCCCACCTTCCAAACGCCGACCACCGCACACTTACACTGCGTTTGAAGCGTGTCAGTGGACAGCTTTTCCAGTCTGAAAGGAGCCTATGAAATTTGCATAAAAGTTCGTGTTGTAGAGCCTCGTTTTCGTCACGCTGACCGCCACTGCAGTGAGGGATAAAATGCGGCGAAAGGGCGGGCTTTAAATATCGACGTGCAGCAAAACGTACAATAGCTAGAACTATAATTTTTGCTTTCAGTTGTAGCATACATACTAATGATCTGTTTTCCTAGGGTTAACTCACAAAAGTTGAGAAGATTTTATTTAAATCGCTACAAAGTGGGTGGCGAGGTCGACCCGCCAAATGCGGAAGTAAACTTCACCTTTTTCGTAAAACAGCTCGATAATGACCTTAGAGGTCTTAAGCCAAGCCGAAAATTTCAGAAAATATTCATTTAACTATTATCAACATTTGGTGAAATTTTCATGACCGTGCGACCATGGACATGTATTTGCGGCAGTGTTGAATGTTGGCATGCAGTTACCATATCGCTGTATACGTAGATCTCGAGGGTCTATGAGTATACGAACACCCGTCACGCTACGTACACTCCACGCTGTTTACTGCGACCAAACCACTTGTCGTTCACACGGCGCAGGCGTTACACGATTAATCTTTCATTTTTTTCAAAGTTTACTCCTATAATCGGGTCACTGATGTAATATATAAATAAAGTATATAATTAATGTCACATTATGACCATCAATACTTTAAAAAACCCCAAAATTTTTGCTAGGGCCTACATGAGTTATAAAATGTGCCATGTCTAATTCGAGCACGCACCGTTGCCGGCAATGCTAGCAGGGACGGCCGCAGCGCGCAGCTGTTCACCGGCTATCATTCTAGCCGCATCTATTGTATATTCACGTACTCGTGTGCGCGTGTGCGGGATACAGGGTAGCCGTATTTATCCATGGAGATTTTTTGCGGCCGATGTTATTTCCTACAGTTTTTGTATGATTGCTAGCTACTAGAATGCGAAAACGGAAAAAAATCACTCATAAACGAAACAGCACTGCTAGTCAGTACGACGGGTGTCTTCCACTATACTAAGTGTAAGGCCGCATTAACAGTGATAAACGTAGCCCTTCTGTCGCGGTGTCACCGTAGTGTTTTTTTCCATTTGCGCTGTCCACGACTTTACCGAGAAGCCAGCCAGGCAGATTGTGTTGGCCAGTGAGGTAACACAAGCTTGCAGTCTGGCTTCCTCGTCACAATCATTGAAAACATAAATAGAACCGAAAAAATCTGCTAAGCCGAGAAAGAGCTGAGAGAGTCTACGTGTACACCTCACGCCGCGCTGCGCTGTACGCTGGTCGCCATGTTAGATTTAACACATGAACGGCGCTGCATAGTCAACTTCAACGAGACGTGTTTCAAAAACGGAGGCTTAAGCCACTGAGATTTTTTCAGATCGTATGGACCTACTCAAGATACGTCTCCTCCCTACTTCTCATGGAAATTTGACTTTGGATATGCTTTTGCGGCAGTGTTTAGTGAACGGCATTTTCGGTCGCTCGAAAACCATGAAAATTAGGCTAACGCAAAAACGAATCGATAAAACCCCACAAAAATTCATCGGCGAAAACTAACTAAGAGTACAATTCAGCCGCTAACTTGAAACAGGACGGATGCTAAACGAAGGCTGAGATATCTGCGGATAAAATTCTGGCGAAAAATGCCATAACCGTCACTCACTGGCTAGAGGGCGCTGTTCGAATTTGAACTAAATCCCTAATTATGCATGCAAATGAAGTACCCTCCTTTCAGACTGTTCTCTCCATTTACTTACTGGTTTACTAGACTTGGTTCAAGTGCGTGATTTGTGAACGTGTGAGTTGGGTGAACGTCTGGAATGCAACGATTTGTGTTCTGTTTTCATGTGAAACGTGTGAGTAGGATGATGTGAACACGTTGAGTGGGGTGAACGCGATACAGGGGAGTTTCATCCGGCACAGACTAACTCACTACTGCACAGACTCAATAAAAACGCGTTCGATCGCTAGGAAAACATGACCTGGGCTGCCAAATTTTACGCGGGGAACTTTTGCAAATCAGTTTATTTTTTGAAAATTCACCGACTTGAACCAAGGCTACTGGTTTACCTTCGTCATGTGACACCCTAATGGCTGAATACATCTTCACTAATTCAAACGGAGATTTAGGAGTGGGAAGACAATCTTGCCCGAGTTAGGCCTACAGGATTCGATTGCCATGGAAATCTTACTGCTTGGTCGAGATCAAAATACTGGTGTTTTTCTCGACATTCACAGAGGTGGCGAAAAGTTCCGTTTCAGCGATTGTAAAGCGTTGGATATCTCCTGAAGAAAAAAAATCGACAAATATGGCGATAGTGAAGATGTCTCAACCAGTGCCGTCGCATGAGGTCTGAGGAGCCAATGGCCAGATGGGTAATGGACTTTAAAAAACTGACGCCAGTTGTAGCCTATGAAAAATTCACCGATGAGAATATTCCTTACTGTGATGAATATGTGAATTTTTTACTGGACAACACCAAAACAAAATCCGGTTCTTTGATTTCAAGTTCTTGCACATTTCACAAAGTCCGAGTCAATATTTTAAAGCCATGCTTCTAGTCGTTTCTCCCGCTGCCTATCGGTGTTCTGTCAGGGTAAATCCTGTTCATCATCTCACAATTTGACAATTTTACAAAGATGAACGACAGAATGGCCGCCGGCCGCACCAATCGACAAGACCACATGTCTGAACAACGTCTGAGAAATGGGTTGATCGTGAAAAATTGAGGTCAAAATTTGAGGCGTGGTTTAACAGATTTGCTCTGGCGGGTAAAACGTTTCTATTTCGCGCCACGATCTTTGAGTTTGGCGGGTTGATGTTTTTACATGACAAGTTGGGTGACAGCTGGAAATATCTTGTGGTGAGACGCGCTGGCGGCTGGGCCTTTGTTTTGACGTTTTGAACACATCAGTGATTTTAGCAGTACAGTGCAGAGCTAATAAGTTTCTTTGTTGAACAGGGTGAACAAGTGATACATGATAATCAATCGACCACTTAATATCTTGTACTGGGGCTCATTTCAATGACATTTCGCGACCTGAAGTCTGTAACATGCATTCGGACGAAGTCCAACGATTACTGCCGGTGAATGGACGGCACTGGTACATCGAAGTCTAGCGCCCTCGTACGACTGTCCGTGTACGCACAAACCATAGAGGCAGAATACCACCGTGAGTAAACAGAGTTCAGAAACTCCACACTCAACGACAGAATGACCCACTATGCTGTCAAACGACTCTCCAAGTCTCTATTCAAGATGATGATGCCATTTCAAAAATATTTCCTGCCCAAAGTCGATTCTTGTGCACAAGTGCAAATCTCAAATTGTCAAGAACAGCCAAAATAGAACTTACTTATAGGTTCCATGTCGTACCAAGTGAACTCTGAGATTGGCTTCCCTGATTTGGAATTTCGAAATATACGAGCATCATTGATTTAGGGACTGGTCAGTTTCTTCGGCCTGTGGAGGCGGTGGATTCATGGGATGAGTTACCCTGTTTTTGACTTTGGTGATGGGGGGTCACCATGTCTTTGGCCAATTTTTCGTGGGGAGGAGGTAGCATGATTTGAATTTCGACACGGGCACATACTTGCCTAAAATGCATCGTTCCAACTACGAGTTTCATCATTCAGTTGCATTTTTTTCACGCGCCCTTCGGCGCGTAACTTTAATATATCAGAGATATCTGTATGTTTAATATTTTTCGGCCCGTCTTTCGGGAGGGGTACTTTTATGTATCAGATATATATGTCAGAGGTATCTTGATGTTTATAAATTGAAAGTCTGGTTTGCAAAGTATACCATTATGAAATCTGCAGTTCATATGAAGAAATTGACCAGTCCCTTACTTGCATATACATAGTGTTAACTTTACCCATTGTGTACGCATCAACCTATTGCCATAATCTTACCGTAATTTTTACGATTATGACACTGGTCACCATAGTGATCACCGCTTTTTGAAATTCAGTAGATTGTACTAAGTCAGCATTTCAAAGCCATAGTTCGAATACATTTGAATGGCGAATAGCTGTGATATTCGCACAGTGCACAGTATATACATGTAAATCAATTATTGTAGCCTTCGCCCACGCCTACAGCTTGCATTGTATATGAGCAACAGCACCATTTCATAACATATTACATGTCCTTTGATTGTGTTTTTCAACTCAGAGTAATGGCCTCACAGTTCCTCAGAAACCATTACTACTTGTATGGAAATACAGTTCCACAATAGGCATTTCTACGAACTCATTACCTATGCAGACCGTTTACCTTTTGTCACCTCTACAAAGGGTAAGCTTTTGGCTGTTTATGATTGTCCTTGAGCAGTCTTGGACACTGACACAGGACAATTCAGTGAAAAGCAAATACTTCACAGCCGCCGTTAACTTTTATTTTTGGACAGTCTTTTCTGATTACCGTAGTTTGCTGGTAACATTTGGACTATAGTATGCATGAACGAACTACTCGCAGGAGTCCCAAGGTTTGTTCGGTCTGTCAGCGTTGTCAATCTCAAGTTTATGAAAATACCACAACTTTCTTTTCCCTTTCTCTCAGCATGATACTGATCTTTTTAACTAGTTTTCTCTCTTTCTGGAGCGAGCCTTGGTCTACTAGTAATCAGCAGAAAATCACGACAGCCAACAAAACGAAAGCTGCCACCCCTGATCTGGCTTTAATGCACGCAAACTTTAATAAACAGTAACGTTTTGGTGACCCATTTGGTATCGTAGACCGATTTCAGGTTAACGTTCAAAACAGGTATCCACCTTTTCGATGTCATGTAGATTATGAATAGCTGGTTTAAGGATAAATTGCTTATTATATCGATGATCTATTCGTCGGATCATTTAAAAATACCGTCAATGATACTGGGCTCACATTTGTTTCGATGTGGCAGGCCAGAGTGAGTATTTAACCAAGTTTTCCCCTGGGAACATGCATACCAAGTTACAAAGCAATCGGACGAGGGATTTCAAAGGAAATGGGGAACATTGCCCAAAATTACAAATATGAAAATTTCGCCACAATTTGAAGACACTCAACTAAAGTTGCCTCTAGGTACATACATACCAAGTTTCAAAGCAATCAGAATACTAGCTAATTCAGAGAAAATGATTTTTTGACCAAAATGCAAAAAAATTCCCCAAAACAAATTACAAAAATTTCACCACAATTTTTACAGCAACCCTAGGATCAAGAGTATCAAGTTTTAAAGCAATCCAACAAGAACTTTGTGAGAAAATGATTTTTTGACCAATAATGGGGAAAATTGCCCCAAAAATACAAATATGAAAATTTCCCAACAATTTGCACAAATCTAACAGAAGCCAACCCTAGGATCATGCAAACCAAATTTCAGGGCAATGGGAAGAGCGCTTTCGGAGAAAATTTTTTTTACCAAATACAGGAAAAAATTGTCCCAAAGCTACAAATATCAAAATTTCACCACAATTTGAACCAATGTAAATTAAGTCGCCTTCAAGCATCTGATCGCGGATGAATATTGCATATATTTAATCAATGTTATCTTGCACAGTATAGGCAACATGAAAATGACCAGTTCGCGGGCAGAGAGTATGATATGACTGCTTTCGTTAGTCTGCCAATAAGCAGGGAAAAAGCAAGTAACAAATTGGTGGTAGTAGTTGCCTAAACTGTGGGTAGAGGACAAAAGAGCGCTCCCTGGATTGGCATTGGGAAGCGGAGCCGGGGATTTTAAAGATGTTGAGAGGAAAAAACTAATGACCGAAAGGAGAATTTTTTAAATCGCAGCGATAGGGCCGATGCGAAGTTATTTTCTTATTTCGCATTTCTTCCTTTTATATCATTTCACTCATTGTAATAATCTCGGTTACCCAGGCTGCTCTGCGGGGCTCTCATTCGACTGCCCCTGTATACTCAGTCAGGGATTTACCCAGATCTGTAGGGCGGTCGGATGAGAGCCTCGCAGAGCAGTCTGGGTAACCGAGACTAGCACTGTTATAGCATGTTGAATAAATTTATAGTTGAAATATCCTCATCAATTGGTTGTTACTGCCCTGGTGCATGCTTTCATGAATGTCGTTTTGAAAGTGTGTAGTCTACAAGCACATTTCACATATCGTTAACAAGAAAACTATTTTAAGTCCGGTAAGAACCACTCGACAGATTTCCGCATTCTAAATTTCTTCAACTGCAATATTTTTTATCTCTAAGCAACAGAAGGCTGAAATATGCTATATACGGGTGGACAACACGGCTAGAATTTAATGTAATATGAATGTTTTATTAAGTTGTATCTGGTATGAATAAGGTATATATTCAAGAGCAAATCATTGTGATTTCGACTTCTCTATCAGGGCATCGGTCCTGATTGACGATACAAATTCACGAATTGGAAAGATAAGGAACCGTGCATGGGTGATTAAAACACGCTAATGACAAACGAAACATATTATGTGTAGAGGGGAGGGAGTTCATTTTTTTTCGATCATCAAGAGCAAATTCGCACAAACGAGATCGATACCGTGTAAATCCGTGATATTCAACTCACCATATGCATTCAGATTATATAATTTTAAAATGTTCGTTGTAGAAAACCCTAATTCAGTAATTTTTCGTATATTTGGGAAGATCAACCCGTCATTTCGTCGTCCGATTTTCGCACTTTTTCTAGTGATGGGTGTTTTATATTAAACGCAACGAATTTCGTTTGACTTTCGCGTGTTTTAACGGTCCATGGTCCCCTAAAAACGAGTATACATTCAATTAAGCATTACGGGATACATTAGGCAACGTCTTTCTTTTTTACCAAAATTATATCACGTAGATTTACAAAATTTCGAAAAAATAGACACATTTTGCAATCTAGATTTCTTATGATATTACCTATAATATTCAAATCGAAAAAGGATTCTGAGATATATATCTCTTGACTATTTTAGTGTCCAGAATACACAGTATGTGGTCACCAAAACTGAACTCAGATTAGCGCACGCTGTTTAGCCTCGTTTTGAAAAAGGTTACTATATCTATATCTGGTAAAATTCGTCACGTGAAAACAATTATTATATTCATTAAGTTCCCGAATTGGTAAATATATACATTACTTATGAAGGAAAAATTCAAACAATATATATAATTAGTATTAGGGATTTTTCTCTACAAGATAGCCATTTGATCTCCGTTTATCTGTATACTTCTTAATAAATTCAAAAAAGTAGTGTCACAGATGCCACTTTAGCATGGCGAGACATTTACTCTGAACCAAAACAGATCATGGTTGTGTAGAAGGTCATATAAAATAGCTTAAGAAATTTGCCATATGAAAAGTATGCTACTCGTCTGTGAACTGATTGTCACTTGTACATGAATAACGGAGGACGGTGGACCAAGGAGACAAGTGAATGCTATTGGTAAATTATGTGGGTTTATTCGCCATTTACGTTTTCATTGATGATATCAGGCAATAATTTCGCATGTACAATGCACTGCCTTCTTATCACCAACAACCTACACTGAGTGATTATTCTTCACAAAGACTGTACTTGTTCTTCGAAAACCTGCATGCATTTAATTTTCTGTAGTGTACAGACCACTGAGACAAGGTGTGTAGTGGTCTTTAAACAATAAAATTATTATCATTAATGTCTTTGACAAAAATAATCGTATCATAAACAAGGTCAGGCGATATACCCCTTCTTCACGATTTTTCCCAGGTCTATTCTCAAGTAACAGAAATAATCTATTTTGAAGTTATCGTGAGAAAGTATCACTTATTATCAAGATCATACATGTGCTATCATTGTACTTAACACAATCATAAAACATTTGAAGCTTCAGAATACATGGTCCTAATCCAAAACGTAGACAACAGAATATGTAACTTTTTGTTAAAGAAAAGAATTAAGTAAGAGAAAACACAGAGTATATCATTTATTTTGACACTATATGTAATACAATTTATATATATTGTAGCCTTGCATTAAATTTCTCACACATTTTATCATTTTTAATTAAGTTGAAAAAACTGATTCTAGAGTTTAGTAAGATAAAATCAAATAACAATTGTGACACGTTTCTACATGTCATCCAAAATAAGCATAATTGTAACATTCTACCATATCCAGTCGAATTTCAGATTAATACTTTTGGTATAGTGATGTCTCTTATATTATTTCGTGTTCATTTGCCGTAGCAATTAAACAGGCCAATTGTTTACACAAGTGTGTCGGTTTAGGGCGAGCCACATTGTAGTAATGTTCTTCGTTCAGCAGATACTTTCCCAACAATTTTTAAATCTGTCATTATAGTTGCATATGTATCATTCCTAATTTTAACAATCAACCCTATTTGTAACACTAACCCAATTAGTAACAAATCTTAAGCCTATTTGTAACACTTACCCAATTTGTAAAAAAAACTAAATGGTGTTAACTGTTGTTACAAATTGGGTGAGAATGACTTGTGTTAGAAAAGAAGATTTTTCACATTTTTTTGACCGACATTGTGAACATTGTCCAATAAATACGATTTGGCATATATCTGCACAACTTGATTATATCTTACGAGTATTATCCCTGGGAAGCTTAACACATAAATTCAGAACAATCTGACGAGCAGTTTCCGAAAAAATGAGTTTGAACATGATAAAAACAGGAAAATCGCCCCCAAAGTACAAATATGCAAATTTCATTAAACTTTAAACAAAAACGGTCTTTGTTTACAAATAAAGTTATTGTTACAAATCGGGTTAGTATTACAAATAGGGTAAGGGTTTGTTAAAAATAGGGTTTGTGTTACAAATAGGGGTGATACAGCTTATTTTAGATACTGCTGTGAGTAGTATTTTTACTTTTCAGAAATGTTGGTTGTGCTGAAGAAGACGGGTTCGGAAGGAGACCGCATTGTTGCCATTCTCCCATGTGTTTGTTTTTAATATTAGCGTCGGTTTGGTCTTCGACCTCTTCTATTATAGTGTCCCCGTCCTCTTCCTCTTCGCGTACCTCTTTGTGCAACACCAGTCCCGGCCATCATGCCGCCATAATTCATCGCGTGAACACCAGCATCGTAAGCAAATCCTCCGCCGGGATAGGAATGATAACCACCCATTGCAGTACCAGTTCTTGAGGCATCCCTGAAGTTCGTTTGGCCGTGGTTAGGCACAGATGGTTGTACGTTTACATTAAAATAACCACCGCGGGAACCCTGAAAAGTCAGTAAAGATATAAAAATGAACGAGGATGCAATGACATACAATCCAGTGGGCAATAGGCAACTTACTGCAAGTGTTCAACCTCTCCAATCACTAAGTAACTACCACAAATGATTCTTTGTCTTTAGTCTTCCCATCAAACTGTGATCATTTCACAAGACTATTTTTGCGTTTGCAATCATATTTAAAGAAAATAATTATAGAGAATTGTTGAAAGTCTTTGTCATCAGTCTGACATCAATCAAATGATGAGCAAAATCTGACCTATTACAAAACAGTAACCTTCGACAGAAACCCGGTCAAATTTGAAGCCTACATACAATGAAATGCTTCGATTTTCGCAAGCCAAAAATGTGAGTATAAGGTTTTTTAAGTGATTTACCTTATTTTTTCTTCTTCTGTTTCCCGAACGAGAGCCGCTTGGCGTTTGGCCAACATACGCCGAGCCTTGGATACCCCGATGCTGGACCTAATGTCAAAAAGAAAGTGAACTTGTCGACTTATGGTCTCTCTTTCATGGTAGATGATTGCAAGGTGTAGGAAGTAGATCATAGTGTCATATCTAAAATTTATGTTCGTAAACCTATAAAATGTTTCACCTTGTCAAGCATCTTTCGTTTTTGTCTTATAATGCAATGTTTTATAAAGATAGCCATTGATTAATCTAATCGACTGAATAATTATACTGAGATAAAAATGTAAATTGTCTTATAAGAGTCAACAGTATTCATGCAAAGATCCTTTCTTTCAAATAGCATAAAAGTGCCACAGTCTAGTGATTGACATTCCTGTACCTTTGGCACTGTGTCCCATTTATAGTGAGAAGTCCCAACCTAGTAGCACACCGCCACAATAGCTGGACAAGACTCGCCGAAACAGCACTTGACCTTACAGTTTAAAGTTATAATTTGAGACCATACCTGCACTGGTGCGGGGTACATGCTGTATGGCAGATTCCAATCTGAATGCACAGATGACGCTAATTTCCTGTCAGCTTCCTAATTGCAAAATATATGAAACTATAAGTTAATATCTTACAAAATTCCTTCCTACTAAAACACAGTATCTGTTATCAGAAATTACGTTTTGTCATTGTTTGGGAATTTACACAGGTATTAAAATTTATAATGCTAATGCTACATCAGGATTGCAATTTAGTTTGGAGTATGAACACAAATATAAATGATAATCTGAGAATAATAATACCTGTTTCATACATGCAGCCATAACATCTTTTATTGCTGCTTTTATATCTGTAAAGTTCTTGTGAAAGATGAATGTTTCAGATTAAAATCCGTATGTAGTGCTATGAGTTCATCTTTAATTACTCACTGCTGCAATGTTCACTGGAAACTTCCAGACATCATTCCTTTGGTCAGTATGCCGCTTGAATGTTTTGGGGCATTGGTCACATACCGGTCCTGATATGTTCTGTTCATCGTTGGAGTTGGATTGTTCGGGTGTCTTTGCAGCATGGTAAAATATATGACCATGGCTGCATTTGTACCATTCATCTTTTCCAAATGTTCTGAGGCTGCCAACTGTGCAGGGGTTAAGTTCAGGTGGAATACTAAGCCTGGTAAACATTTCCGGATAAAGGCTTTTGAATGCTGATAGAGCATTAGATAGTGCGGCAGGACGCAGCTCCTCGAGGAGGACACTCTCAGTGTAATCATAAAGGTCATGCACAGGTCTTCCTCCTACTGATCTCAATGACAAACCTTGAAGTTTTGACTCCTCAGAGAAAACGTGCCTATTCTGTAGTTGATAAGTGGCGAGAAGAACGCAGCTCTGGAGAACAATACTTCGAAATTCTTTTCTATTTTGGGGACAGAGCGGGTCGTTTCCACAGCCTGCGAGGTGTAACAATTGCTCATCAATCGACGTTTTGAGAGTTGTCGCCTTGTTAGTGATCATACCGAGAACTTTGGAATCAGGAGTGTCTTTGTTTACGTCTTTACAGTTTATTACAGCAGATAACACTTTTTCTGTCTGTATTTTTGCATGCCAAAGCTGTTCGTATGTTCTTATGCTGTTCTCGATGGGTATCATTGCTGATAAGCTGGTTGTTTTCTCAATGGAATTCTCAAATTTTGGTCGGTGTATGCCCGGTATTGTGGTTCTCACTAGCTTCTTAAGGTGCTCTCTCGCTGGAACCATGAAATTAAACATGTCAGGAACTGTGTTCATGTGATCAATTGTAGCAATGACAAATTTAGTCAAAGCATTGTAACGATTACAGCCTGCGGCAGGTTTGTGGCATTTTGGACACGTTTTCATAATCAGTGGGTATACTCGATTTCCGTCAGTTGCCTTGATTCCGAGCATCGATTTGTCCATATCCTGAGTCTCAAAAACATCTTTGCATCTGAGCTGAATAAAACGACTTTCATCTGTGTACGGTCTTCCGAAGAATTCAGCAGTTGCTTCTATTTTCTTTCTGTGGCAATTTCTACACAGCTCTGGACACATTTCTCCGCAAAGTCCGACGCAACTGTGACCACACTTTAGTTTCTTCATGCATGGGTTGTTACATAATGGTCTTTCACAAGGTTCCCAACACAGATTGTTGCATTGATGATGTACACAATTCCATGTGCATCGCATATTGCAACGTTTACCATGTACTTTATGCTCACAAGGGTGTGGGTGCTTCATTGTGCACACACTGCATATTTCATAACATTTGTTCATGCATGGATGGCCACAGAGAAGCATTCGCTCACATTTCTGGGTGCATATGTTATGACGACCACTTGAACGTTTACAAATGCCACATATACCAGTACATTTGTGTCCACAGTCAAGAACAGAGTCGCATTTCAGAGGACAAAACGGTCTTCTTTCATAACATTTTGTTTTAGTTTTGTGACCACACTCTTCAAACGTCTTCTTTACGTCTTTCAAACATATGTCATTACACTGTTCACAACACAGTTTGGTACAATTGTGACCACACTTTAAGGTTCTATTGCAAGGCATTTTGCAATCACTGTGAATTCCGTTCTTAATGCAGTCACCACAAATTCCCTGACAGTTATGTCCACATGGTAATATTACATTACATCTTTGGTTGCAGTTTTCTGATGTGTAGAAACAAGGACCTTTCACTTTATGGCCACATGACCAATCGTAATGTGTAATTTGCACCCGGCACAGAGTGACACATTCTTCACCACATTTATTTGGACAAGCATGGGCACAGCTCAGATTTCTTTCACAGGGAAGTTTGCATGTGTACGTCGACTCGTCTTCTGAACACTTCATAGTTTGATTATGGCCGCATCTTGTCAGTGTTCTTTCAATCATTACTTGACATTCATCAGGACAGTCATCTGAACATCTTTCTGTACACCTGTGTCCACAGCCGAGAACTTTCTTGCATTTTTCTTGGCATCGGAATTCCGATGGATTTATAGAGCATCTCATTTGTTGCACATGATAGCAACTAGGCAACAACTTATTCACTGAAACTGTACATTCTTTGCATCCCTGGAAACAAAGCAAGGGACAAGGGTGTTTCCGCTCACACATTTCAGGACATGCTTGCTTACAATCGAAGTCCGAAGGGTCTTGATAGCATGGTACATTCTGTATATGATCACATTTAGGAATCCGTTTCTCGACCTTGATGATACATTTATCACACCCTTTAAAACAGAGCAGTGGACATGGATGCCCATTTTCACACTTCTTTTGGCAAGGTTTCTGACATTTGAAACTTCTAGGGTCCTGATAACAAGGTACCATTTGCATGTGACCGCATGAGGGCATTTCTTTTTCAATCTTCACTATACACAGTCTACATGCTTCGTGGCATTTTAAAGGGCATGTATGACCTCTTTCACACTTATTTTCACAAGGTGCCTGGCATCTGAAATTTCGTGGGTCTTGACAACATGGTACCATCTGCTTGTGTCCACAACTTGGGATAGTTTTCTCAATGTTCACCATGCAGAGGCTACATTGTACATAACATCGAAATGGACAAGGGTGTCCCTCTGTGCAGGAATGTTTGCATTTCTCTTGACAGAGAAATTCTTCTGAATTTTCATAGCAGAACATTTCTTGGACATGGCCACATTTTGGGATTGTTTTTGCCACTCTTACAAAACACTTTCCACAGTCTCTATAACAAATCAATTTACAGGGGTGCCCAGCATTACAAACTCTCGCACAGGCTTTCTGACACTTGTATTCTTCATGGTTTGAGTCGTAAGGATGGCAGAAGAGTACGCAGACATGGCCACATTCTAATCTTGTCTCACAAAGACGACTGCACCCCCCTTCTGGAGCAGCATCAAAATCTTCTCCACGGGCACACTTCAGAATGGTTTGAGGATGATTTCTGCAGAATATCTTTAATGATTTTCCAATTTTGCCAGCTATTTGTAGGTCTCCAACAATATTTTTCCACAGTTGACTTTTCAGGCCAAGAAGTTTAAAATTTCCTATGCAGTAGAAGCCCATCTTTGCTCTGCTTAAAGCTACACAGACTCTGTTCTCTATGTTAAGGAATCCGATCTTTCCCTGTTCATTGCTTCGTACAAGTGACAACAGAATAATGTCATTTTCTTCACCTTGAAAGTTATCGACTGGGCAGATTCTTACGCCTTCAAACACAGACCGCGGCATCATGTTTTTCAGCTGGATAACTTGGGCGGTATACATAGTTAGAATTGTTATTTGAGTAGGCTTGTAACCCTGTTTTAGTAGATAGCGGCAAAGAGCAACAAGAAAAGTAGCCTCATGTGCATTCGACCTGCTTCTTATGTCATCCATAAAGGTTTCTTGCTCTTCATGGTTTACAAAGAAAATGTTACCGCTCACACCCATGATGTCGCCATAGGCCTCTACAGATGGGTGATTTTGCAAATCATTGTAGATGTGTTTCATCAAGCATGCTATCTCTGGTCTCATTCTGTGTTGGATGTTTAAAGTACTGTACCGCAGATTGTTCTCTATCATGCGTTCAAAGAGTGACATGTCTAAATTGAAATCTTTTGCAAGTCTATACACTGTTGGATTAGGACGAAGCTGTTGGTGGTCTCCGATCAGTATAAGGTGTTGACATTCTGATGTGAGTGTAGTGATTATGTGTGACTCGAGGACTTCTGCTGCTTCCTCCACCACAATTATCTGCGGTCGTACCATGCGTAACAGGGAACTATATTTTGCAGCTCCGGTTGTTGTCATGCCAATCACCTTTGCATTCTTCAAAACATCCAAGTCTATCTCTTCCCTGACTTCCTTTAGTCTCAAAGCTTCTCTCTCGTAGTCACCCACAGTCTTCAATAGTGCGTCGATAATCTTCTTATGCAATTGAAAAGACCAGTACCGGAACAATTTCCACCTGTCTTGTAAGTTAAGAGCCCATACATTTGAGATTTGCCCAGCTTCTTCTGTTGTCATTGAAGCAGTATCGGCCATGAGATCTTGTAGAATTGCGCCCTGAAATTCAATGTGTTGATCCCTGGCAGGTGTTATGGAATTATATTTCTTCTTTGACTTTACCTCTTCTGTTTTCATGGACCAGGTATAATGTTTTTCCAAAAGTTCTTGAAGTTCATCATAGAGAGTGTTACTGAAAGCTTTTTGTGTATCCCTTTCAGTTTCAAGCATTCTCTGACGATTGATGTAGTCTGCTTCCCCTTCAACATCAATAGTTTTTTCCATTGCACAGTCTGATCTTGAGGTGACATCAGCTATGTTGGCAGCCATGTCTGTGTCAGCATGATTTCTTCCTTGCTTGTTCTCATGAGAGATGTTTGCTATATCATTTTGGTTCAATGATTTCATTTGCACTAGCGGATTTCTAAGCTCAGATATTTTCTCTATCAACCAGAAATTTATAGCATTGTGAATATTGTCTTGTTTCTTTTTCCCACCAAAGACTACTTCGTGCTGCAACATACTTTTTATTTGATCATCGGATATAACATTTCTTATTGTATTTGTACTGTTCTTCTTTGCAGAATTGTAGCTCTCAGTAATGAGAGATTCGTGAGCTCTCAAACTTTCACGAACGTGATTGCTTGCACCCCTGTCACCATGTGTTCGTCTAAGCTTCGACAATTGAAACTCTTCTAAAATCTCGCTTTTACTCCTTCCACCAATTCGTACAATACCATGTTCCAAAAACTGAAGTATGCCTTCGAGAAACTGGTCGAGTGCATGATTTGTATAACATACGACCAAAATAGGTGAACAGCTATGACGTTCTGCATTTTCCACTTTACTTTCATTACAAGTGTCACACCAGCGGCTGTGATTGTGGAAGGAGCATTCTCATTATTTTCAGACCAACATGTGTTTTTCCTGTGCCTGGAGGTCCTTGGATTACAACAAACTCCTCTGTAAGTGCAGTTTTTAGTGCTTTTAGCTGAGATTCATTCAAACCTAGGCAATCAGCTGTTGGCCATTGTGACGTATCAAGAACATGTACAGGAAACCTGTCTTGCATCTGCTCGTCCTCGAACGTAAAATAATTACGTCGGAAACGTGGATGCATCTTCCAGTTCTGATACACCAGAGGTGCAAAATCATACACTAGACTGCGATTGTCGTTCACATGCAGGTATTGCGGTTGTCCAATGATGCTTTCACAGTGAACAATATATTTCTCGAAAGGAAATTTACCGTCATCAAGTTCTTGTAGACCTGCGAGAACATATCTATTTGCCTCGAAGTAAGCGGTTGTCTCAACCATGATGAAGGAATTTTCAGGCGCTGACTTTAGAGTTTCCCCTATACTGTGGAACTTCAATATGACTCTGCACCTTTTCAACTGATCAATGTTCCTGTTGGCAACTGTTGCAAACATGACTGTCTTGAAATTATCCTTCGTCAGGCAAACCAAACCACCGTACAACAAACGTTTTGTGTAATTCCATCGCACATGCTTCAGCTGATTTTTGTCAAGACTTACTTCATGGCAAATACCCTCATTCTCCATACAGACAGGTTGTAGAATGTGCACATTGATATACATGCGAACATCACTTAGCCGCTGTTGTTGTGATCTCGGCAATCCCAAATTTCTGAGGATCTCGCCAACGCCATCTCTCAGAGGCGCAATGAAATCTTCTCTAAGAAGTCTGAATTGTATGTCCAGGTAGTCATTTACATCTTCAAATGAGCCCTTTGGTTTGTTTGGTCGAATAAATGGCCTAGAGTCAGTTACAACATCCTGTTGTCTCGGGAAGATTGGTATTTCCCGAAAATCTTCAGTTGGTCTTCGTTTCACCCACATCTTCTTTTGACCAGTGAACTTTGCATGACTTGAAGACTGGAAAACTCCTTCTCGAATATTCTTAAGTTCAGCGTTTATATCTTCTTCCAATCTTTGGACTTCTTCTTTGATATCTTCGTCAATGTTTATTTTCGTTTTTTCGAGCATCCTCACTATTTCTATGATGAGATTCAGAGTTGATGCCAAATCCTTGAACTTTCCGGGCATACGTCGAAAGATATTCTTTGTTATGGCAACAAGGAGTCTCAAAGTGGCTTCAGACTCACCATCGAATTTATCTCTTTGAATCGCAACCATAATTGAACTGAGATGACGTGGTACAGTCACTTTGAAGAAATTACATTCACTCACCAAAATGAGGATGTGGATAACACTCTGTGGGACAGTCGAGCAAGTGATAGCCCGTCTCAGTATTCTCAGGGTCATGCGAAAATCATCATCTGATAATGGCTGTTCATCTATAAGCTTTATGAACGCATTTGCTTCTTTTGCAATGGTCATTACAATTTCTCTTGGGTCAGCCTCGTACAGTTTTGTTAGTCTTTCAAAATTAAGTTGCTTGAGCTTGCCTCGCTTAGGACCACGTTCGATTGACGCCTTGTTTTTGATGGTCTCCTTCTTTCTTGCACCACGTTTCTCATGTTCCTTTGATGAGCTTTCTTCATTACCTTGGCAATCAGTCTGGTTCTCTTTTCTATCTCCCTGATTCGGTGAGTCAATTTGATCTGTTTTCCATTCCAGAGACAGCTTGCTCTTCTTTTTCTGCCACGGTCTAAGCCGTTCTCTACAGCTTTGCACTTGCTGGCAAGATGTTGCGGGAGAGCAATATTCTCTATCTAGTAAAGACGGACGATCATGCGTGCCTTGTTCTGCCATGATAGTTGTGGTATCTTCAGAGGAAATAAGAATCCTATACATAAAACGTAACACACTTGCGTGTTTAAACAGTGACGAGTTTGACCTCTAAAAAGATTAAAGATGCAGGAAAGAAAAGCAAAATTATCTTTTTCCTATGACCAATGGGTATATTTCAACACGTCGTACGGCTATAATTAAAGATAGAGTTTAGTTTCTGTATTTATAAACAGCTTATGCCATACTTGAGTCTGTCTGTCTGTGTTTGTCTCTCTGTCTGTCTCCCTGTCTCTCTGTCTGTCTGAACAATATAGTGTCTAAAATTAGCCGACCCGATTCAAATCAATATGTTTTCAAAATGGCAAAAAATGGTCGTGACATTGATAATCTATTAGTCTAGTCGGAAGGTAGGGTTCCCATGCACCCCATGGATGTATTTTTAACCTACATTTTTGGAATCCTTAGTGTCTGTAGTTTATGAATTTTGATGTTTCCAAAAATCAAATATTGTTCCATTTGGTTCATTTGGCGTCATCTTGGCCGCCATCTTGGATTTCAACAATTGGTAGGGGTCACATATATACCGCTCGACGGAAATAGAAACAGTAAAATACTACAATGTTATATTTTTAGAAAGCCCAGATAATTGCCTTTTCATTGATATGTAACTTAATGGGGATAAATTAATATTCAAACGTCGATTAGACTTTATATCGGCCATTGACCGTAAATCGTAAAATTTTGATTAATTTCAAAGTTCCAGTTCTTCTAAACAAGTTTTCAAAAGGTATTTATATAATTTTGGGAAGAATTTAGTGCAATAAACAAAAAAGAACAACATTAAAAGTATGTGTCTTGAGATTTAGTGGGTGCATGAGTTTGTTTTATTAAAAAATCACTTAAAATCGACTCAAACTGAAAGGTTTAAGCTTTTTAACTTTCAAATACGCGACTTTTCCCCATAAATTCATTTATGTTTAGAAAGGCCTGGTTCAGCACTTTCAAAAAAATGTAACATATTTATGGTTTCATCATTCATGAGTTTGCTAGAGTGAATTTACTACAGTTTTCAGGTCATATCAACGTTCATTATGTGAATAATTCGGCTACTGACCGCCATGTATATACGGAATATTGGTGCTGTACATATCACAAAAGTAATAAACTTATAGAAAAATTACAAACAACCCGAAATTGGCAATTTCGTAAGGTGAATTACCGATGAAAGTTGACTAAATTGAATTCATCTGAACATGGAAGGAGGAACGTCAGGAAAATGATGGGAAATAGCTAAACGGCGACGTCATGACCGATCGCTCTAAAAATAAAAAAATAAAGGAAGTTCACGACATCGCGTACGGGTCGAGACTTCCTCGACTCTCGTGTATCACGATATTTGTAATAGCAATCTCGGTCGGCTGCTCAGTTGCGTAGCGGGTGACATTGACAACTCATCAAGAGTTATGTTTATTGTCGGAGCAATTGCAAGTTTTGTTCGAAACGTTTGTTAACCTTCGATTTGAAGCAATTACAGACTGGGTCCATCTCATATATTGAAGAAATTAAAAGTCCAGCCTTTGTCGAATATTATTACGATGTAGCGCGGAATCAATGAGCTGTCGTCCGACACGCGTATCCTATAGTGTTTACAAGATCTGGTGATGGCGCTTACTTGCTAACCTTGAACTGACAGATACAATGTTTCAACTGTTCAAATGTCTTACAATTTTTGTTTAATTCTCCTCACAGAAGTCCAACTGTATCGGTATGTCAAAACCTTACCAGCCCTCGAACACGACTTGTCATTTCCACGTACATGGAGCTCCATGACGTGTCGGTACCGTCAATTTCGGCCGTAGATTTGGAAGGGGGAAGTTGTTGAAAACATGCATCTCTTCGACTGACTATAATTGAATTATCATGGACGCTACCGCCATGTTTTGATTGTTGTTTTCGATGTCATTCTCAGTGCAAACTACGGACTCTGCCTATACAGTTTTGTTTTAAAAGGTTTACGCGCTTTTCGCAAGAATGCATTGTACTACCAGTACTGACTAGTCCTCTTGCTTAGTCACGACTGAAAATGGTTCACTTTCGTGATGTCATTGCACCATAGACGCTAGCAAAAGAGTTGATGACAACACAAAGTTTTCATCTTTTGCCCGCTGATATAACTCTAAGCGTACATATGGTTTGTTTACATCGTAATTGTTCTCGTATGCACAGCAAATGTTTGACCAGTTTATACCTCTGCCCGTCACCGAATGATTGACAATTGTTTGAATCATGGAACGACTGCCGCCCGAGGGCCATTCCCTTTGTTCAGAAAGCGATTTTCCCTTAATCGTCGTAGTTTTTTAAAAAAAACTTTGTCAAACTTTGCGGATACCTGTATGGCCTAGGTATTTATGAAACAGTCTGTGTTCATGGTATGCTAATAATATTTGTTTGAAAAGCTCATTTGCATATTAAATTAAATGTTGTAATTAGTGATTTTACTCTGAGAGTACTGTGCGAAAGTTGATAAAACCTGCCACATATAATGATATAACGGATATCTGATTGTTCTGTGAAGCATACCACCATTAATGAACCTGTTGTAAAACACGTGTGCACATTCAGTTCACATCTTGTTATTACATATGTGTTAGCTTTGGTG
Organism: Ptychodera flava; assembly: GCF_041260155.1. Lineage (NCBI taxonomy): Eukaryota > Metazoa > Hemichordata > Enteropneusta > Ptychoderidae > Ptychodera > Ptychodera flava. The sequence goes on from NC_091940.1 coordinate 24,681,750, forward strand.
TCGCTAATTCCGAAAAGCCGTTTTCGCCTTTTATATGTTTTGCAAAAACGGATTAAAATACTAGCGGAAGTTGCACTTTAGCGCTTCATCAACTTCATGTATTTTGTATCATGGGAAAAAAGCGCCAAGCTTGGCGGTTTCATCACAAGGTACCACCTTCCAATGGGTATAGCTTTGTCATTCACGTTCACACCGGGCTGTGAGTATTTGCATAACTATTGTTCAGACTCAAAGTTCAACTGTGATTCAGAAAACACTGAAACTTGCCACAGACAGTGGAGACATAAATAATGACATTAAAAAGACGATTAACAGTATAAAGTAAGTTCATTTCGAATTTGCACTTCTGTAATTGTTTTTGATACAGAACGAAATAATAACAGTTCACATCCTCATAGTGGCCGACCTCGGTGTCAACCACTATATGGCAAGTTTTAATGGTTCATGAATAATTCATTGGGTTTCAAAAGCGTCTTTTCGGACATTGCGCGACAGCGTAAATAACTTTATTTTCGACGACTCTTTCGAAATATTTGTGGCAATTCAACGTAGATATATATACAATAATATCTCGATCAGTTTATAGACTGAAGATATTATTCATTTAGTAGATATAGTCATGTTCGACTCGGGACGTTGCAAAATGTCCATGTTTTTCACAGCAGCATTGGTTACTAAGCTCAAGTTGGCCCCGTAACTCTCACCATTACACAAAAATCGTGTAAATGTTGGAGCTGCAACGTTGTAGTTTTGTATTTAGTTCACGTTAAAGGTTTACTGTCAATCAAAATTGTCAAAATTTGTCAAAATCAAACAAAGCAAACATCATCGGTAACACGACACGCTGTCAACTCTAATATTTAATAATTCGATCGACAACTACGGCAGCTGGTATCAATATTCTCATAAGGAAACAGATCGTTGTGTTTTCGCATTAACCTGCGTGCAAGAATTCAAAAATCTGAATATGATACAAGTGATAACACCAAGCTGTTGTAGCTGTTGTTTCAATCTTGTTGCTGTTGCTGCAAACACGTGTAAAGGAACACAATAATAATCAAATGGATTTAATAGCTGTAAATATCGGGGAAGTGCTGACCCGGGGTACTAAGTACAGAGCCGACCGAAGGAGGTGCAGAAGCTTGTCAATCTTGTCAGTGAAGTAATGTCTATTTTTCTTTTTTAAGTTATACACTTGTTTTTATGAGTAATTTGTAATATGGCAACATTAAGCTATAGGGCTCCTAACACTTTTGTGAAATATTAAAAATATAAAGATCCAATTATCCCAAATTAGTTCCAATCATGTTTTACTAAACAATCTTTGTTATGTCGAGCCTCTTTCAAAGCTACACGTATTCATCTTGTCGGTTTTACTTTCTTTTTACTGTCAAAGCACACTGGACATTTACTAAAAAGTTCATGAAACCTTTACGGCATCTAACAGCATGCAACAAAGCATTTGCTAATGATGTGTAGACTCTCTCTTTCCTCTGCAGTATGATATTATAAATAGATTTACCACATTTTCGGTAGCTGCGAACCTCCCTCGGGTATTTCAGCTTAACTATTCTAACCGAAAGGTTTTATCAAGACTCACTTTGCTTACCTATACCCTTGAATGCAACTGTATGTCATATGACACCCCACTTTCGCCAAAAGTAACAATGACAAATTGAAACTGTTGACATAACTCACCTCTGTTTCTGACGATGATAAGGGACTGTTGTCAGAGTCAGCTAGAACACATGCGTCTCCCCGACGTAAATGCGTCTATCCCCTTCGATTCGTGTTGCAGAGTCCATGTCCCGGAAGTGCCAAGCTTTCAGCCCTAAAGACAGTACGGTAATGGCGTTGACGGTCATCATATGCGTAACCAATGCTCCAGTTATGAGAACTCACGACGCAGGGACAACATTACAATCGAGGCAGTACCAGATTTGAAATACAGACCAGTTGCGACAAGTTTTTGTTGATTTGTTGTCACAACACAACACAACACAACACAACACAACACAACACAACACAACGTCTGACTTAGGGAGACTACTCGTAAGGTCAAGCACTGCGCAGCCTTCTTTGTACTAGATACGCCCTTTCCCCGAACTCATTACATATGTACCAATTTGACCTTTGCTTGTTGATTTATAAAGTGAATTTTACGGAACAATCTGTTGAAAATTGTGAACTGGTGAGTTATGCCTTGCTTGTAGCTTACGTGTTCAAACGCGTGAGCAACAGAGATGTGAACATTTTCAGTTCACATCTGGTCAAATAACTGTCGACGGAAAGCTGGCTAAAGTGAAAGTTCAATCGTAACATAGCTTATTAAACAACCCATCATGGCAGTGACGACGATTTTGCTGATCACGTGACGTGACCAAAGATAAAACTTGGCGCATGCACAGCCCTCCGTCATCTGTCTGGAAACACGGCTTGTTTCTCTATGACACGGGCTTCATAAACAAAAAAAATATTTTATTCAATTCATCATCGAGCAGGCAAACGCCAAATTACAGGACAAGGTACCAATAACCCACTACAATGGAGCAATGAGGAGTCAAATGGCTTGCTCAAGCGCACAGCACAGTGCTGGGGTCCCGAACTCATAATCTTCCGACATTGGGTCAGTTAATCTGGACCTGTGGGGTCTCGAATTCACCATCCTTCGGTAGTGAGTGTCGTGAGGCCGTAGTGAATGTTGTGCACGATTTTTACTCCTTATTACAACGTTTCATGTTTTCCATGTTGCCGGTATAAAATCTCGCAAAACTGGTAGCGGTTTAATCTCGAACAAACTTTTGATGGCTTTTTTCTCAGTTTTGCGTAAACTGCAATTGCTACAGTGTAATGACCCTACATAGAAATGGATGTTCAAAGATTTCTCCATTTTGAAGCTGACTGTTTTACTTTAGGCCCAACAAAAAATTGTGCTGTTCCGATAACCCGACCTACCGTATTTTTTTACCTTTCGACCCTAAACTTTTTAGAGCTACGTAAACACGGAAGTAAAAAAGAAATAAAAAAACTATAGTAAAATCACGCGTTCGTTACTTGGCATTTGATTTTTGCCTGACCGAGGATGTCTTTTATGTTCCATTCCTTTTATATGTATGATACATTTTCTGGAAATGTTGTGACCAGTGTTTGACCGCCCCGAGCCCTGAAGAAAACGCATATTTAAAAATAAAATTATTTTGGAAAAAAAATTTCCTGCCGATCTACATACCCTATTTTTGAAAACCATGTTATCGGAACAGCACAATTTATATTTTTGGCCTTAGCACATTAAAATGTACTTCTTAATATTTTTAGTATAAAATCAACGAATCACCAATTTATCCAAGTTAAGCAAGCTATTCACTATTGATAATCAGAAAAGAGTGACACATTCTGAGACCAAATCCATATCACGCCTCGTCCTTGCAGTAGAGGTAAACCATACCTTAAAACCCTTCAGGGTCTTGGAACACATCTGACTTTATATTAGTGCCTACTCTGTGATTGCTCTTGGCCTTCCTTTGTCCTCAGCCTCTGTCAAGCCATTGCTACACGACAGAAATCAAATTTGTGGCTTTACTTTTAGTTTGGCACTCGATAAAAACGCTGTATGTGTATGAGTTGTGTATGACATAGGCGGCCGGCAGGCCGGCCAGGGCGCCCAATAAACTAGGAGTACATTGGACGCCCTGGCCGGCCGGCTATGTCATACACAACTCATATACATACAGCGGTTTTATCGAGTGCTGCTCCGCAGAAAGGAAGCTCCACCCGGATGAAATACTAACTTGGTTTTAATGATATGCGATTTATTATTTTGAATAATTACGTAAATAATATCATATTTTAGGCTATTAATGTCTAGTTCGCCTGCGGTCAATATGTGACACATAACCTATTGTTCATGTACAAATTTCGACAGAAGCGGCGTGTAACTCAATACGCATTTCAATAACATACAGTGACCTGAACATCACTGACAGGCGTTCGCAGAGGTCCAACTACTGTTTGTGAAATAAGTAACGCTGGCAAATCAAAGAATAGCGCCCTCGTGTAGCGGATTTGACTTAATTGCAAATGTGCAACGTACTTAGCAAACCGTAAAAGCAACCTCTGCATTCAACGAAAGAATGTCATCACAGTCTGTCAAACTGCTTTTCATGTGCGATGGCGTTCATTAGCAGCGACAGTCATTGTGATATGACAAAATCACCATGAAAATAGTTCGCACGACTCACCGATGATGACGTTGAACGTGCCTGCAGATTATCTGCATCCGATGATAAGTTTGCCTGCTCTTCGTTTTTCAAAGCCTCCTTCTGACACAACAGAAGTACCCTGTCTCGATTCACATTGATGATCTCCTTTCCAAAAGTGTTTCATGCCAAAGCCAAAGTGTGTATCCCTACTGTAAGTGTCCAGTGTCGTAAACGGTCCCGGTCAATTTTAATCACTTAGCGACAGGCACTGAAATGAATTATGGGTTCTATATCGTATCAAATGTAGTTGATCCGAGTCAATGGAGGAAACTGGGATTCGCTACACTGATTTGGAATTCTGAAATAAACGACAAACATTGCTACAATGTCTATCTCAAATTAAGAAACACCGATTCCCACTTGTCTTAGCATAATATTCGGCTTAAAAAACTTGACATGTTCTATTATCATGCAAGGGGGGGGGGGAACATTCGGTTTACGCATCCGCAAATTGAATGTACACGACATTGTCTCCAATTGTCTAATTTTTCAAGGTAGCGTTCAAAAAAGCAAGCCGCGCTATCTGCATCGATTTGCGTGCCCATTTTGATGCCAATTACTTCAGTACACTGGTATATGCGGCTTTACATAGGGGCCACCCAACAGAGTCTTTATACGAAAAAAGCTCTCCTTCAGCAATATGTTAGGGAGCTTCTTATAGGGAGGTGGTGGTGGAAATCAGAGACGGTTGAATTTACAAACCGGTAATGGAGAGGGTTAAAAGTTTACTAGACACAGATTGAAAGAGGGGTGACATCTCAGAAATTTTGTATCGAACAATGAGATTACCAAAATAGAACTGAAAATTTAAAAACAATGGAAAAGAATGTAATTTAAAAGGGTAAATAGCCTACAACTTACATAGATCAAGTTTGAAACAATTTTGACCGGGGGTCACTTTTTACAGTTGATGAATTGTGGATGACACGATTTAGAATGTCAAACCGGTTTTACTATATGGCTCAGAGATTTGGGGACAAGACTTCATGGATTATAAGCAGTGCGATAAATCAGCAATCGAAAAAATTCACCTCAAATTTTGTAAGAACATTTTACATTGTAACAGACACGCTTGTAATGCAGCTGTAGGGGTGAACTAGAACAATTTCCACTTCTACTTGAGATCAAACTTAATATTGTTTAATACTGGATTCATATTGTACAACTCCAACACAATAATCTTGCTAAAGAAGCTTTCTTGGATCAAATGGTAAACAACACTAACAATAAATCCTGGTTTAACTGTTTAAGTGCTTCAATTAAAGAAAATGGAATGAAATTTCTCCATCACTTAAACACCAAAACGTTATAGCTGGATTAATGAAAACAAATTTAACAAACAATTACGAGGTCTTCTGGAAAAAATTAATCACTGATGAAAATAGTAAATTAAGAATGTACGCCAAAATAAAACATCATTTTAGATTAGAACCCTACTTAACACAGTTACAAGGTGAGAAAAGAAAATTACTCACCAAGCTTCGTATAAGGAAACATGATCTAGCAATTGAAAAAAGGGAGACACATGGTACTGCAATCAATGTAACACCAACAGTATTGAAAATGAAATACATTTTTTATTAGTCAGTCAGAAATATAAAGTCCAAAGGAAGAACTTTTTCAGTAAAATCAATTTCCAAAATGATACAACTGAAAAACCAGCTTATTTTTCTACTACAAAAACAAGAGTTATCTTTTAATGAACAGCTTGCAGATTGTATTATTACTTAATATAAACAAAGAAATACCGAGTTATATTTATTATTAGCTACCTTTATTATACTATATTACTTTATTGGAGAAAAGTTTGAACTTGTTAATTTTGTATCACACTTTTGTTGCTACAAATGTGATGTAAATCCTATATATTTACAAGCAAGCAAAAATCTATTATTATGAACGTACGTTTCTTAAATTCCCCCATCCCCTCCCTGCTTATAACGAAGGCTCCTTTAGCGGGCAGGCGGTAATATTCCTACCTAAGCGGCCGGGGAAATACCCTGTATATAAGGGTTGACACCACAGATTGAATGTGCATTTTTTTATTCGTGACATTTCATATTGTACGGACATGAATAAGGTAGAATGCGCCTCGCGGACAGATATTCTGACTCTCAAACTTTGACAAAACGTTTTTGGTCTACCACTTTTGGGAGTTTATTTGAAAGCTCACGAAGAAAATTAATCTTGTAACCAGCTTATTTTTGTGAAAATCGAAAAATTGATTTTTCTCCATAGAGTTAACGCAGGATGGTTACCATTTTGAAGTTAGACAGTGGGTAAATATTGGGTACTTTGTCTTTCTTGTACATTTTGCTGAACCCTGACTTTTATTTACATCCGAATCGAAAGGGATGGGTTCAAGTTTCCTTGAAGAAAGTTTGAGCGAAAGTTTATCCTCTAATTTCTAGGCTCTTACTACCATCAGGAAAATACAATGTGTTAAAGAGCAGGTCATCCTAATTTGGACATTTATCTAGGCCTCCGCCATTTCTGTCAAATACATTCACGAAATCGGAAAGATAAGGGACCGTGGGTGATTAAAACAGGCACATAACAAAGGCAACTCATTGCGTATAGAGGGGAGGGGTTCATCTCTATTTCGACTATCGTGTGCAAAGTCGCAAAACATACATTCCACAGTTAAGGCATGAAAACCTTGATACAAACCGTGACTCTAAATATTAACCATTATGACTCTGTTTTCTTCAAGTGTTTCTTGTTCAAGAACTTGTTAGTCAAACTTGCAAAAACCTATTTCAGTAAATTTTCGTGTTTAGGGAAAGTTCAATCATAATTCGTTGTCGGATTTTCGCACTTATATACTTTGGTTTAGGAAAGGTGGATGGGAGTTATGGTCGAATGTAACGAGCTTCGTTAGACAGGCGTGTGTTTGAACCGTTCATTGTCCATATCAGCAAGTCAAACAAATATAAATTTAAACAAAATAGCAGACATATTTGCTCTAGTTAAAATAGTAGTATCTCCTTCCTTCTTGGAATCTAAAAGCATAATACACAGTAGTATCGAATAGCATAACGCGTGTTTTAACTGTAGTGATCATGTGGCATCATGACTGTAAGGTGAAGTGGTAAAAGATTCTGACATGCATGCATGTCTTGATTAACTTAGCTTGTCTAGGGCAAATCGCCAAACAGAGGATATGATCATATGGTGGAGATGCTCAAATTCTTGCGACACCGTGAACTCTACTCTTTTCGATACAAGTGAGTGAGAAATACAAAATTAGATTGTATATGTATACATATATATATATATATATATATATATATATATATATATATATATATATATATATATATATATATATATATATATATATATAAATTTGGTTGCTTTGGTCGCCGTTTACATACACGGTAAGAATTTCGCATATACAATTAACATCGCAAATGGATATTATCAACGCATAGTGAGAGAGATATCTTCAAAAAAGCTGTTTGTTCTTAAAAACCTCAATATTTCTTTAGAAAAACTTATTAATAATTGCATCGAGATAAACACGAGGGTGAAGCGATATCCAACCTCGTAACGACAATAGATCTACTATATCTTTAATGTCTGCTGTTTGTTTGAAAACATAAATCCAGATTCATGGATTTCGAATGAGAAAAAATCGCTAACTAAGATCTGACATGTGTATTTAAAAAAAAAATTCATAAATATTAACGCATTTCAATATTACGTTTTTTACTGAAAATGATCTCGGAATATGTTTTTGTAAACCAGAAGAAGGAAATAAAGAAAGTTTAAAAATTTAAAGTGATGTTTATTCCCGTCGTTAACAATAATCATTGCTGTATTCTATCATACTTGGTTGAATTGCAGATTAATGATACTTTGTATTGGGTTAGCAGAGAAATGTATCTTATACTATATTTTGTAAATTTATTTGAAGGTCTATGTGAGTTTTTGATCTCGCAAGAAACAATGTTTAACTCTGGTGAATGTTGTTCAATTACTATCGACGACAGCAATCTAAACGGTAACGCGGGAAGTTTTATGTATAAACATAATAAGAGACCGAAACCTACATGTAAGCAACATATATTATTGCATTGTACTTGTGGTTTAGTTTATCCAACATGAATATTTAAGCTAAAATGTATGATTCAACTGTGTTATGAAAATTATGCATACATTTATGACTGGCAATTTTGTTTCGTTTAAGCATGGTGCTATAGTGTGAGTGTTGGAGACAGGCGGAACCTCAATACCAGTCAAAGTTGCTATTTTCCTCTTCATATTCAATACTAGCGCGTCGGCTTGGTCTTCGACCTCTTCGATTGTTTTGTCCGCGTCCCCTTCCTCCTCGATTACCTCTGGATGAATTTCCTCTTCCGGCTGTACTGCCATAATTCGTCCCATGAACACCTGTATTGTAAGTAGATCCCCTGCCTGGACTGGAACCCGTTCCCCTTCCGAAACCACCCCTCAAGAAACCACCATAGTTCGTACGGTTATGATTTGAGGCAGGTCGTGTCACGTTTGCATTATATACACCACCGCGGGAACCCTGGAAAAGTCAATGTAAAATTCACATAATGTAAAACGATATGCAAAATGGGGTCACTACCTCATTTTCACAAGTGTTCCCTTCATCTGTCTTCCCATGAGACTGCGATATAGATACGTACACATGATAAGCCTTTCCTCACTATATTTTAACAAACGGTGGCATTGCAGTAGTGAGTTATGGGAAATGTTAGGAATGGCGAGGTGAGCTATAGGTCTTTCTTTACTGTGCTGACGCTGTAGACACGGTTTCAACTCCTGATACAATGACTGTTTATCAGTTCTACCTCAATCAAATAATAGGAAAGCTGTCACAATCATAATTGAACTACTTTCGACAGAAACTTGGTCAATTTATAAAGTCTACGTGGAATGGTATACTTCAGTAGAGTCACATCTAAGCTTCCAAATATAGATGAAGGGTCGGTTTTCATGTACGTCACCCACCTTAGTTTTCCTTCTCCTGTTCCCTGAATGAAAGTCAGTTGACGTTCTGGCTTGATTAACACCAAAGTGCTGTACCTAATATAATAAGAAGATGATTTATTAAGTTTCTATTTATTTCATGCAACATGTGTCAATGCCCATGTACGTAGTAAGTCTGAATTCCATATTTAAATATTATATTTTAATTCACAACCTTGTCAAATAAGTGGCTTTCCCGTTATAACACACCAATGAATAGCCCTCCGTTGTTTAATTAGGCTAAGATGAAAAACACCCTCTGAAAAAATTACTTAAAGGGCTACCGGTATGTTCTTAGGATGAAAAAGAATATGTACTTTAAAAGGTTTTGTGCATTCTCTGCACTTAAAACCAGCATGTATATGTCAGTGACTAATGATTGACCTTACAATTACCCAAACCTTTCAAGTCTTTGTCTTGGGTTGCGTAGCAGCTAAGAGAAGCCACAGTAGCATGACACCAGAATAGATTGATTTGCAACTCTATGCGTTAGATTACGTTTCCTTTGATACATGTCCCCTTTACGCACGCAAACGTGATCTCACAGTTTGAAGTGATATTAAGACGGTACCTGCATTGATGCTGTGTTCACGCCGTACGGTACATTCCGATCTGAACGGGCAGATGATGACAATTTCCTGTCAGCCTCCTAATTCCAAATCAATATAATGTTATAAGTCTGTATTAAAAAAACAAACTCTTCCACCCAAACACAACATCTACTATGTAAAGTCATGACCTGCCATTATTTTGAAGATGAGAGAGTACACGAGTTAGACATTGGTTGAGTCATATCCACAAAATGTCAATTCTGCAGCAATTTAAGAATTTTATCATTAGAGAAGCATTGCATGTAATTGCAGATCAATATTTTGATGCAGTTTAGTTATGAAATATCAACGATAATGAGAAAATAACAATATAATTTTTGATGTGGTTCATATATCGTTTATGGCTACTTATTCCATCAGTAACCTTCTTGTTCACATTTTTACAGTGGATAATGTTTCGGATTAAAATCTGTATATTATGTTATCATTTGGTCTGTCATTACTCACGTTTGCAATATTTTCAGGGAATCTCCAGACATCATTCCTCTGGTCTTTGTGCTGCCTCGCTGTTGTAGGACATTGGTCACATACTGGTCCTTGTATGTTCTGGTCATTGTGCGAGTTGGCTTGTTTGGGTGTCTCTGTAGCATGGTAAAATATATGACCCTGGCTGCATTTGTACCATTCATCTTTTCCAAATGTTCTGAGGCTGCCAACTGTGCATGGGTTAAGTTCATACGGAATTCTCTGTCCTGCAAGTACTTCCGGATGAAGGCTTTTAAATGTTGATAGCGCATTTAATAGTGTGGCAGGACGTAGCTCCTCGAGCAGGACACTCTCAGTGTAATCTAAGAAGTCATGCACAGGTCGTCCTCGTACTGACCTCTGTGCCGAACCTTTTGGTGTCGACACCTCAGAGAAAACATGTCTATTCTGGAGTCGATACGTGGCAAGAAGAACGCTGCTCTGGAGAATAATACTTCGAAACTCTTCTCTCTCTTCAGGACAGAGCGGATCACTTTTGCAGCCTGCAACTTTAAATATTTGTTCATCAATTGACATCTGTAATGATCTAGCCTTATGGGTGATCATATCTAGAACTTTAGAATCAGGCGTGCCCTTGTTTGTGTCTTTACAGTTCATTACGGCAGATGCCACTTTTTCTGCCTGTATTTTGGCATCTACAAGCTGTTCATAGATCCTTATACTGTTCTCGATGGGTATCATTGCTGATAAACTGGTTGTTGTCTCAATGGCCTGCTCAAATAGGGGATGGTGCATAAGAGGTATTGTGGTTCGTACTAGCTTCTTAAGGTGTTCTTTTGCTGGAACCACAAAATTAAACATGTCAGGCACTGTGTTCATGTGATCAATTGTAGCGATGATATATTTGGTCAAAGTATTGTATCGATTACAGCCTATGACAGTCTTCCGGCATTTTGGACATATTTTCATAATCAGAGGGTATACTCGATTGCCACCGATTGCTGTGATTCCAAGCATCCATCGATCCATATCATTTACCTCAAAGACATCTTTACATCTAAGCTGAATAAAACGGCTTTCATTCGTGTACGTTCTTCCGAAGAAAGCAGCAGTTGCTGCTACTTTCTTTTTATGGCACTGCCGGCACAATTCTGGACATATTTCTCCACAAAGTCCGACACAATCGTGACCACACTTCAGTTTCTTCATGCATGGGTTGTTACAGGGTGGTCTTTCACAAGGTTCCCAACAAAGATTGTTGCATTGATGATGTACACAATTCCATGTGCATCGCATATTGCAACGTTTACCATGTACTTTATGCTCACAAGGGTGTGGGTGCTTCATCGTGCACACACTACATATTTCGTAACATTTGTTCATGCATGGATGGCCACAGAGAAGCATCCGCTCACATTTCAAGTTGCATATGTTATGACGACCGCTTGAACTTTTACAAATGCCACATATACCAGTACATTTGTGGCCACACTCAAGAATTGAGTCGCATTTCAGAGGGCAAAATGGTTTTCTTTCACAGCATTTGATTTGAATGATGTGAGTACATTCTTCAAATGTTTTCTGTACTCCTTTCAAACATATTTCATTACACTGTTCAGAGCACAGTTTAGTACACATGTGACCACATTTCAAGTTTCTAATGCAAGGCATATTGCAATCACTGTGAATATCATGCTTAATGCAATCACCACAAATTCCCTGGCAGGTATGTCCACATGGTAATAGTACACCACATATCTGGTTGCAGTTCTTTTCTGTGTAGAAACAAGGACCTTTGACGTTGTGACCACATGACCAATCTTTATGTATTATCTGCACCTTGCATTTAAGAACACATTCTTCACCACATTTATTAGGACAAGCATGGGTACAGTTCAGTTTTCTTTCACAAGGAAGTTTGCATATGTATGTCAACTCGTCTTCTGAACACTTCATAGTCTGAGTATGGCCGCATTTTGTCAGCGATTTTTTCCACAATTACTTGACATTCATCAGGGCAGTCATCTGAACATTTTTCTATACACCTGTGCCCACAGTCGAATGCTTTCCTGCACTTGTCTTGACATTTGAATTCGGATGGATTTTGAGAGCATTTCATTTGTTGTACATGATAGCAACCGGGCAACAATTTATGTACTGAAACTGTACAGTCCTCGCATCCCTGAAAACATTTTAAGGGACAAGGGTGTTTTCGCTCACACATCTTAGGACATGCTTGCTTACAATTGAAGTCGGAAGGGTCTTGATAGCATGGTACATTCTGTATATGATAACATTTAGGAATTCGTTTCTCAATCTTGATGGTACATACACTACACCCTTCAAAACATCGCAATGGACAGGGATGTCCTTTTCCACACTTCTTTTTGCAAGGTTCCTGACAATTAAAATCTCTAGGATCCAGGTGGCAAGGTACCATTTGCAAGTGTTCACATATGGGAATTTCTTTTGCCACCTTTTCAATACATGGTCTGCATTTTTCGTGGCATTTTAAAGGGCATGTATGACCTCTTTCACACTCATTTTCACATGCTGCTTTGCATCTGAAAGTTTCTGGGTTTTGATAACATGGTACTTTTTGCTTGTGTCTGCAACTTGGGATAACCTTCTCCATATTCACCATACAGGGTCTACATTTTACATAACAAGGCAATGGGCAGGGGTGTCCTTCCGTACAGGAATGTTTGCATTTTTCTTGACAGTCGAATTCTTCTGGTTTTTCATAGCAGAACATCTTTTGGACGTGACCACATTTTGGGATCATTCTTTCCACTGTAATTCTACACTTTCCACAGTCTTTATAACAAATCAATTTACAATGGTGTTGTCCAGCATCACAGGTTCTTGCACAAGGCTTCTGACACTTGTATTCTTTATGGTTTGAGTCATAGGGATGGCAAAAGAGTACGCAGACATGGCCACATTCCAACCTTGTCTCACAAAGACGACTGCACCCACCTTCTGGAGCAGCATCAAAATCTTCTCCACGGGCACACTTCAGCATGGTTGCGGGATGATTTCTGCAGAATATTTTCAGTGACTTTCCTATTTTGCCAGCTTTTTGTAGTTCTCCAACAATATTTTTCCACAGTTGATTTTTCAGACCAAGAAGTTTAAAGTTTCCTATGCAATAGAAGCCCATCTTTGCTCTGCTTAAGGCTACACAGACTCTGTTCTCTATGTTAAGGAATCCGATCTTTCCTTGTTCATTGCTGCGAACGAGTGACAACAGAATAATATCATTTTCTTCACCTTGAAAGTTGTCGACAGGGCAGATTCTTACGCCTTCAAAGACAGACCGCGGCATCATGTTTTTCAGCTGGATAACTTGAGCTGTATACATGGTTAGAATTGATATTTGAGTTGGTTTATAACCCTGCTTCAAGAGGTAGCGGCAAAGAGCAACAAGAAACTTGGCCTCGTGTACATTTGACCTGCTTCTTATGTCATCCATAAAGGTTTCTTGTTGTTCATGGTTTACAAAGTAAATGTTACTACTCACACCCATAATGTCGTCATAGGCCTCTACAGATGGGTGGTTTTCCAGATCACTGTAGATGTGTTTCATCAGGCTAGCTATTTCTGGTCTCATTCTGTGTTGGATATTTAGAGTATTGTACTGCAAGTTGTTTTCAATCATGCGTTCAAAGAGTGACATATCTAAATTGAAATCTTTCGCAAGTCTATACACTGTTGGATTCGGGCGAAGCTGTTGGTGATCCCCGATCAATATGAGGTGTTGACAGTCTGATGTCAGTGTTGTTATTATGTGCGACTCGAGGACTTCTGCTGCTTCCTCCACCACAATTATCTGCGGTCGTACCATGCGTAACAGGGAACTATATTTTGCAGCTCCGGTTGTTGTCATGCCAATCACCTTTGCATCCTTCAAGACACGAAGGTCTTCCTCTTGACGGACTTCCTTTAGTCTCAGGGTTTCTCTGTCGTATTCACCAACAACTTCCAAAAGTGAGTCTATGATCTTCTTATGCAACTTGAAGGACCAATAGCGATAAAGTTTCCACCTGTCGTGTAAGTTTAGAGACCATACATTGGATATTTCGTTAGCTTCTTCCTCTGTCATTGACGATGTATCAGCAATGAGGTCTTGTAAAATTGTCAGTTGGTACTCAATATGTTTGTCTTTCATAGCCGTTGTGACATCGGTCTTCCTTGATTTTTCTGTTGCCGTTCTGTTGGATCTAGTGTAGAGTTCTTCCAAAAGCTCTCGAAGCTGATCATAGAGAATGTTGTGGCTGGCTTGCAGCGTACCTGCATCAGTGTCATCATTTTCTAGCATTCTCGATCTATTGATATAGTCTGCTTCTCCTTCAACATTGATGGTCCTTTCTGTTGCACAGTCGACATAGGAGGCATCATGTGTTAGAATATTGATAATGTTTGTGTCATTATGACCTCTTTCCAGTTTGTTCTCACGAGATATCTTCTTTATATCGTCCATGTGTGATGTTTTCATCTGAACTTGTGGATCCCGTAGCTCAGAAATGTTCTCTATCAACCAGAGATTCATAACATCATGAATATTGTTGAAATCTTTCTTCTGATTATCCGCGACCGTGTTATTTTTCAACATACTGTTCTTTTGAATGTTTAACATGACACTTTGGATGTTATATACACCACTAGCTTTTGCATTATTGAAGCTCCTTGTTATTGTAGATTTCTGAGATTCCAAGTTTTTACGGATGGTGTAGCTAGCATGTCTGCCACGGAGGGTGGATCTTATCTTTGACAGTTGAAATCTTTCCAAAATCTCACTCTTACTCCTAGAACCAATTCGTACAATACCATGTTCCAAAAAGTGGAAGATACCTTCGAGAAACTGGTCAAGTGCATGGTTTGTATAACACACAATCAAAATAGGTGAACAAGCATCATCCGTTTCGATCTCGTCATCATTACATCCTTTACACCATAAACTGTGGTTGTGGAGAAGCATTTTCATAATCTTCAAACCAACGTGCGTTTTTCCTGTACCAGGGGGTCCTTGTATGATGGCGAATTCTTTCGTGAGAGCAGTTTTAAGTGCTTTTAATTGAGATTCATTTAGATGTAACTCCTCTGCTGTTGGCCATTGAGATGTACCAAGGACACATACGGGGAACTCCCCATATAGCATCATGGTATCAGAGTCTTCTTTGGGCATCTTCCAGTCCTGATAAATCAGAGGTGCAAAGTCATATATATGGTTACTATTTTCAGTCAAGTATTGTGGTTCATCAATGGCTCTTTCACAGTAAACTATGTATTTCTCAAAAGGAAGATTGCCATCACCAAGTTCCTGTAGACCTTCAAGAACATATCTATTCGCCTCAAAGTAAGCAGTAGTCTCAACCATCTTAAAGGCGTCTTCAGGCGCTGTTCTGAGTGTGTCCTCTATACTGTGGAACTTCAGTACAACCCTGAACCTTTTCAATTGATCAATGTCCCTGTTGGCAACTGTCGCAAACATCACTGTCTGGAAATTGTCCTTTGTAAGGCAGACCAAACCACCATACAACAGACGCTTTGTGTGGTTCCATTGTACATGCCGCAACTGATGTTTGTCAAGACTTACTTCATGACAAATTCCCTCACTCTCCATGCAGACTGGTTGTAGTACATGCACGTTGTAATACATACGAACATCACTTAGCCGCTGTTGTTGTGATTTCGGCAGTAGCAAATTTCTTCGGATCTCACTGATACCATCTCTTAGGGGTGCAATGAAATCTTCTCTGAGCAGTCTAAATTGCACGTCAAGGTAGTCATCTGTGTCTTCAAATGAACCTTTTGGTTTGTTTGGTCGAATGAAGGGCTTGATGTCAGTCACAACATCCTGTAATCTTGGGAAGATCGGTGTTTCCCGAAAATCTTCACTTGGTTCTTGTTTCAGCCATGCCTCGCTTTGGCTTGTAAACTGAGCATTACTTGAAGGCTGTAAAACCGCTCTTCTTTCACGAATGTTCTTAATTTCAGAGTCCCTATCTTCTTCCAAACCTCGGACATCCTCTTTAATGCCTTCCTCAATGTCTATCTTTTTATCATCCAGCATACGGACTATGTCTATGATGAGATTTAGAGTTGGTGCTAGGTCTTTGAATTTCCCAGGCATTCGTCTGAATAGTATCTTTGTGATGGTTACAAGTTGTCTCAGAGTGGCTTCAGAGCCACCGTCGAATTGACCCCTTTGGATATCAACAAGGATTGTACTGAGATAACGTGGTATAGTTAATTTGAAGAAAGCACATTCACTGACCATGATAAGGATGTGGATAACACTTTGTGGGACAGTCGAGCAAGTGACAGCCCGACTCAGTGTCCTGAGAATAAGAAGAAAGTCATTATACGATATTGACGGCTCATCTATCAGTTTAATAAATCCATTTGCTTCTTCTGAGATAGTCATTACAATTTCTCTCGGCTCAGTCTCGTACAACTTCGTAAGCTTCGCAAAGTTAAGTTGCTTTTTGATGCCTCGCCTACGAGCATGCTCGATCGAGCTTTTATTTCTAAAGTTGTCCTTCTGTCTTGCACCACCTGTTTCGTACATCTTTGGTCTTTTCTCTAGGTCAGATTTTATTACATTCTGTCTATTATGTCCATATCCAGATGATTTAATTTTGCCCTCTTTTAGTGGTTGTGATTGATTAACATTTCCTTCCGTCTGCAATGAATGATGTTGTTCCCTTCGAATATGCATTTGCTTCGAACTTGTGGAAGAAGTGTAGCCGCCTTTAAAGCTGTGTTGTGACGTCACATGCCTACCTTCTTCTGCCATGACCTGCTGCATTTGCTTTGAAGTAGCGGAGGAAATGAAATTGTCTCCAGATCCGTGTCGTAAAGATGAAGTCATATGTGCACCTTCTTCTTCAATATCCTCGATAATCCTCGGCGGGTAAAGAAACCTCAATCTGTATATCAAAGATCCTAAATACGCACTTCTTTTTGAAGGAACGTTTTAGACTTCGGAAAAGGTTATGCGATTCATATTGCGTCTACAAGGAGAAGAAGGAAAATCACATTTCATCTGAAACAAAAAAAAGTCATGATATGCAGCTTATGATTACACATTGCGTCTTATTCTATGAAATTTAAAGATTACCAAAGGAAACTATTACGAAAAGACCACTAAAACGTACTTCCAAATATTAGGTCATCCATATATTGATGTAGGAGGCACGAAACTGTCACACACTACAACCAGATGTAAACTGAAATTGCAGAGTTGTACGCAAATCGATTTTTCTTTTCATTGTCATTAGTCCCACCAGTTTGCAGTTTCATTCAATTTACAATTCACTATAGGAAAAAATGCGAGACTAGAGCGAGAACGTGACGCTTTCTCGCAATTGGTGAGAATCTCCTGTTATTCTCTCCTATTGCCACTGGTTAGAAGTGAGAAATGCATTCCTTAGTGAGAATCAAGTATGATACAAGATTCTCACCGGTGAGACCGGAAATTCTCACCCAACACAATGAGAATTGTTATTTTCACGGTGAGAAGAAATCATACTCATTATTCACTTGTGAGAATCAACCAGACTCATTGGCGAGAATCCGCCAGACTTGTTGTTCACATGGTGAGAATCACTCTGGTTAATTCTCACCAGTGAATAACGAGTCTAGTCCATTCTCACCAATGAACGGCGAGTCTGGTTGATTCTCACCAATAAATGACGAGTATGAAACATTCTCACGGAGAAAATTACCATTATGACTAGTCTTGGTGAGAATTTTCAATCTCACCAGTGAGAATCTGTTACCTAGTGATTAGTGACTATGTGACATGACTGAAAAAAATGATTTACAATATGCTACAGTTCTACCTTGATATACAACACTAGCAGAAGTCATTACATTTGATTCATTAAATTTGTAGTTACAGAAAGTGTATCGAGTTCATTCAATGTGCAAGGAACTATCGTTTGACATTACACTGTGATATGTCTTTCAGGTAATGCATACATTGTTATGAGCAATAGCCGTACAATTTCATCTTATTTGATGCAGCCACAATTCGAATGTGCTATCAGCTAAAATATGATAAAATAAAATAAATTATCAAAGCTGACAGGAAATCGCTATCAGTTCCTTCCAAATGTATATACCTTACTGTAAAACTAAGTCCATTAAATATACATTTAGCAATTGGTTGAGGAGAAACTGCTAGACGTCTATCACCACTGTCATATCATCAATATGTGAAACATGTGTCATGATCTTTGGCCATAACCAGCTAATTGTGAAAGATCATTAGTTAGGCAAATTATTAATAAGCTGACGTGCTAAATTTCTTTATTTTTTATATAATTATATCATCAATTTATATCAAATGAACTGTAGTAGAGTCCTTTTTGTGAAAAAAATATTTTTCCGTGAAAGTTATTTTAGTATATTAATGAATAATGCCATTGTGTTGAATCTGCAGAATGACCTTTAAATATTTCATATGTTTCCATGATCTTTATTAATAGCAAGATTCGTACGATTTTATTCAATTATTCTAAGAAATGGTTTCTGAACGAGTAACCATCCAATTGCCATTGAGCATTAAGCAACGCCCGCCCAAAAATCAATCGCTTCTTATCAATCCTGATTAGAACATTTACATCAAGTTTGATTATTCGGTGAACCTTTGAACTTTTTGAGACATAGCGTCCAGGGACAGAAAAACAGAAAACCAGATGTTACAGCAATACCAAATAGCTCATTTATTCATATATGCGAGCTTAAAAGTGGAACAAAGCTCTTTACCATGATATCGCATAGTGGGTAGCAACATCAGCACAAGTTAGCAATAGAGTGTGCTGTAGTATTTAGGTCGAGAATGCCAACAAAAAAACAACTCGACAGTATATCAGCTGAATTTTTGAGTAGGCATCTATTCTAGTGGTTAATATTTAGTTGGACTTTGTTAATGTTTGCTCCAGCCTGATGTGATCATTACTTCCTCGTAATCGAACACCCCAGCTTATCTGGGTCATATAACATTGACCGAATTTCTTTTCCAAAACAAGATCACGTTTTTCATGAAGTTCACTTTCACTTAGTATAGACAATCACACACAGCTTCCTATGGTAGACCGTGCCGAGTACGCGCTGGAATAAGTGTTACATTTTGGCATACACAAACACTCTGACTTGAAATAAGTCTCAATCTTTTAACCGGCATTGACAAGAGCAGAATATCTTAAAATAATGTATGCGAAGCCGTTTCCAAATTCATGTGCCCAAACACTGACTAAAACACAAAGGTACGTTTTGAAGCCATTTGACCAGTGATGATGACCAGCCCACTGTGCTCAAGATTGTTATCTCGCTAATAAATATAGATCTTATCAACAGCAGTTATTTTTTCGATTAAGTTATCATAAGAATAATTATCAAATGGATTTATTCTTTTTTCATGCATGCCTATGACGATTTATATTTAAAATATTACCTATGCCCATTATATCCAATCATCGAATAAAACGAAAATGAAAGAAGAAATCGCGCATGATAGAACGTGTGTGACGGCAGAAATATTATCTTCATAGTATCAATTCCGCTCGAGCTCTGTCAAAGCTATCATATTATAGGATTCTCTTTCTTTTAGAATTTTTGAAAAGTTAATTTATTACAGTAGATCTCGCCAAGGGGTCCCATTATTAAACTCTGGCAGGATCCAACAGCATGAAAGAAATACTGTTTAGGGGCTCTGTAAACAGCTTTGTCTCACCAATTTGAGTAGTTGCGACTTACCCGCTTGGCTTTGGGATATCGTTTCCCTTACGCAGTTGCTAGCTTATGGTGCTCGTAACACGACTATACACAATAGCAGTTCATCAATCGCAACAATTCAAAACAGCGGATCTTCGAACTAACCTTTTTCTCACTCACTCAATATCGAGAGAATATTGCTTAGCTAGAACATACACACACCGCTCGACTTCAATACCTGGGTCACCTCAGTTCTGTCGTCAAGGAAGTAGAGTATAGACATGGCGTCAAGCGTTGTCTCTTGCTTCAGCTGTTGCTTGAAGTGACTTCGGCTCACTACAGTCGTATACAGACAAACCCAACAATAGTGCTCAGAGTATTGTCCGGTGTCAGGCTGTAACCTCAACGAAGCATAGCGACTGCTGACTGAAAAGGAATGCTTCTTCATGTATTAAATCACGAAACACTGCGCAGTCTGCTCATTAACATATACGCCCCTTTCCACGAAGTCATTATATATGCAATTGATGACCTTTGTTCGTTTAGTTAAAACGAAAGAATGTCACAGATCATTTATGTTTTAGTTTGTTGGCCATTTTTCGAACATGTGGAAAAGGTCCGGGAGAGCACTGTTTGTATATAATATCAGCGGGGACAGAAAGGTGCCAAAGGGTCAGTTGAAGGTGTGTAGGTATATTTAATCGACTCGACTGAGTACAGTCGCTGTGATGATTTGAGCGACGATAAATTCCATGTAATGATTGATTACGTTTGTCACGAAAGAAGAAGTTTGGCACATACGGAAAAAGATGTCAAGGTAAGTCATTAACCTTTTATGACTTCAAACTCATTATTTTCAGTCCAAACTTTGTAATGTAGATAACGGACTTAAAAGTCAAACTCCGAACTTTGGTTGGTTCACTTGGATAACGTTGTCACTTATGGAAGTTTGATACAAGCATAGAATGCCAATATACATAACAGCTGAGAAGAGCGTTGATACTAAAAATACGAACCTCACTTCTAC
The DNA here is from genome assembly GCF_041260155.1 of Ptychodera flava. Taxonomy (NCBI): domain Eukaryota; kingdom Metazoa; phylum Hemichordata; class Enteropneusta; family Ptychoderidae; genus Ptychodera; species Ptychodera flava. The sequence goes on from NC_091940.1 coordinate 24,702,800, forward strand.
AACACCGATTGTAGGCACACACGGAATTATAACAGTCGGTGCAGGAACTACCCACTGAAGAGCAATGTTACTGCCTTGCCATATAAAGATGGGAAGCAGTCACGGCTTTTTTCGCTGAGCTAACTACGAGGCGACAGCAAGAGAATACCGCGCAAGTAAAGACGTCGTCGTACTCTACATCTGATTTTAATCAGATTGTACGTGAAGGAATGAAATCACTACTGAATACATCAATACTAAACAGGGATTCTACTTTTTCTATAGTTAATCATTGTTTGTTTTAAGTCCATTTTCTTTGTTTCAATTTGTTTCTACCTGTGGATTGTTGAGTAAATTTCTTTAATGTTTTAACATTCCATTAACTGTGTTTCGATAATCGTTTCCTCAATCTTTTCCGTCGACTTGCACTATTTTGGGAAGTTTGAGAAATAAAGCTCTTCGCTCGTTTCATGATATTTTCATGATATTTTGTTTCTTTATTGTCGTGAACATTCGCATACAGGAATTTGTTGACCCATTGGTGCCAAATTAATCGGCGATTGCCGATAATTGGGCACCACTGCGTCAACGAGTGACAGGGTCGCACTTGTACGTCACAAAATATTTTTGCAATATAAGATAGAATGCGTCTCGGAAACAGACAAGTCTGTTTGGTCTATCATTTTGGGGGTTGTTTTGAATCTCTTGGAGGAGGTAAAGTTTTCACCGGCTTTGTTTTCGAAAATCGGGAGATAACACAGTGATGGCTGTCATTTAGAATTTCAAATATTGGTAAATATTGGGTAATTTGTTTCTTTTTTACCAAAATTTGGTACAATTACCCCGCTTTTGATTTATTGATTTTGAAAGAGCGTGGTTGAAAGTCTGCCTGAGGAAAGTGTGAGCAGCCAAAAAAAGAAAGTCAATGTCTTTCAAATTTGAGGCGCGAACTACCTTGGAATAGTTTAACTATTGTCTTTCAAAGTCAAGAATAAAAGTTGGGGGTCACCATGCAATTTTGGTACTGGAGGTACAAATAACTCAAGATTTACAGATATTTGAAATTCAACATGACCTCCGTCCCTGTGTTAACTCCATAGAGAAAATTAAGATTTGGTATTTTCGAAAACTTAAGACGGTAAAAAGTTTTCTTATACCAAGGACTTTAAAATGAACCCCACAAGTGGTTGATCAGAAAAGAATTGTAAAAGTTGAGAGCTCGACCATCTGTCCCAGAGGTGCATGTTACATTTGTATCGGTTTGTACCCCCTGGCGTGGTATAAGGCCAAAAAAAGTGTTTTGCCATGTGAAAAGATGCGCGTCACGACTTTTTTACATCCGGGGTTTCAATCTCAGGATATGTTCAATGTCAGTTTGTAAATTTTACGAAAGAAAATTTCACGTTTCCATTTCGAATTCGGGATAATTTCCTATAGAAACCCCAGTGTGTAAGCTGTTTTTGTTGTGAAAGTACCACAATAAGACCAACAATCTTCAGTCAAGGTAAAACTTTGCATTGTTTTGTAACATTGTCTTATATTTTCAAGACTGTTGACTTGATGAAGTTTATTTTTACATGATAATGTCATGTCTCCTCTTCATGTTATATTGTTTGCTAAAATCAGATTAATTTTTTTCGGGTAACTCTAGCATGGCATTGGTATGAAAGAGAAAGTGATGTCATGATATGTGAATGGTGAAAAGGGAAGAAGTTATATTACTTCTCGATAGGTTGCAACTCTATCACAAAAGACAACCGTTACTGTTGAAAACACGCCTAAATAAAGAAGAATGACAGCTGCTGCTTTGCCTCAGCTGGAGATAATGCACATTTGTAGATTTAACTGAAACTTGTGAAAGCTCCAGGTAACATTCTTTAACTCCTGAAAACGATTGTAATCTTGATGATCGTGAATCGCAATTTTGTTGTAACAACAGAATAGACTGTAGGATGACAATAAAGGTGTTATAAAATGAAGTATGCATTTATGTTTCCATAATTATTCATTGTTGTCGATACAAAATAGTTGTCGCTTTTGCTGGTTCAATGTACCAAATTGCAAATTCTCAGTGTAATAACAACTTTAAAAATTTACTTAAACTTTTGACATCATTACTAAGAATTATCAGGAGAGGGAAACCAGTTGTTGTGATGGAACTAGCAGAAATATAACATTTATATGTGAATTTATATTTTAGATAAGTTAATGGGTTCAATAAATGTTCTGAAATGTTCCCCTCGTTTGTTTCTTTCGGTGGCAGCCATCTTACGTTTTGACGGCCATGTTTTGCTCTCCCCCCCCCCCCCCCGAAAAAAGAAATTCGCATGACCGTATCAATTTTGAGTTCACCCAAGGATGGGTAACATGCATTTTGTTTTATATTTTGGCCTAGCCATAGGAGTCATCGAACTTAGTATTGTTCACGCGCAGAAAGATATAATTTTGCAGACGGAGGGAGGTGAATGTTCTGTACTCTGCGCGCCAAAGTTGGCAATCACAAGTTTACTGACCTAGTGACCTGCTGAGGTCAGGTGTTCAGTTTCTCGGGTGCTTTGGCCTGCGCGGCTGTGGCAAGCGAAGGGCCAGTGGGGACCTGGGCGGGAATACATACATAGTTCTGCTGTTGTACACAAAATGTATAATTATTCAATGTCGATTATTCCGTAGTCTTTGAATTTTTCACAAAGATATTTTCTAACCCTTGCTGGCTGGTCATGTAGTACACGTGTACAGTCGGATGTACAAGTTTGTCGTTTTTCATCCCTGCACGTAAAGACTGAAGTGAACTGCTGTCGATCCTTCCAGGCCAGATAACGTTTGACAGACATATTTCGTTATCAATGAAATGAGTCCTGAGAATGGTTGGCCGATATCGTTTTTCGCACGACTGGCGAAGTGAAAACCAATCTCCCTTATTCGGCGAAGTATATTTAGATGTAATGTAACTTGGCCTTGATCGATCATCGATCAGATCATGGAGCTAGTCAAATCGTCACGTTTCCATAGTATTTTGGAAGGGTTTTCGTAATGTATAAAACATTTATAGCGAAAAAGATATCCAATTAGAAGTGACATGTTCGTGTGGTTTCATTTCCGGAGACTTAGTGTTTAAAATTAATAGTCGTCACAGCAATAGTACGTGGAAGCATACAGGACCTGGGTACCTGAGTGTTGGAATTCAGTTGTGCCTTGACAATCGGTTTTTGGATTGGGCTGGCTTTCACATTAGATCAGATTCTCTTTGTTGTAATTGATTTCACGTGAGAGTCGTTATAAGAAAGTCCAAGGACGAATTGAAAGTATAATTATGTCGTTTTCAGGAGATCGCTGATAAACATTGTATCTATTTAATTAATATTATCTCAGATCGCTCAGCAGGCAACTTGAAAATGACCAGTCTGTTGGCAGAGAGTATGATATGGTTGTTTGTGTGAGTTTGCCAACAAGAAGGGGAAAGGTCAGTGACAAAGAGGTGGCAGCAGTTACCTAAACACTGGATAGAGGACAGAAGAGAGTTGCCTAGATGGGCATTGGGAAGCGGGGCCGCGAAATTTCAAGATATGAGGAGGTCGGAAAAACTAATGACCTAAAGGAGAATTGTTTAGATCGTGATAGGAGGGCATTTGCGAACATTTATCATTTTCCCTTTTTCGCATTTCTTCCTTTTCAATTATTTTACTTTGTATAATAATCTCGGTCACCCAGATTGCTCTGCGGCGCACCCATCCGCCTGCCCCTATACACAGTCTGGGGTTTCCCAAGATCTGTGTAGGGCGGCGGCATGTGAGCTCCACAGAGCAGTCTGGGTAATTGAGATTGCCACTCTAAGTGTCAATAGCATGTTGAACTAATTTATAGTTGCTATTTCCCTAATCGGCTGGTTGTTGCTGCCCTGATGCACGTTTAAGTGAACATCGTTTTCAAAATATGTAATCTGCAAGCATATTTCATTTAAAAAACAGTTATAATTGGGTAAGAACAATTCGACAGATTTCCGCATTCTAAATTTCTTTAGGCCTAATTGGCATATTTTTCTGTCAGCAAGAGAAAGCTGAAACATTCTACAAGGGGTCAACAACATGACTTGAATTTAACGCAACAAGAATCTTTATTGTGTTCTATCTGGTATGAATATTGTAAATATTTAAGCACAAATCATTGCGATTTTGACCTCTCTATCAGGGCATCGGCTCCGAGTACCAACATATATTCACAAAATCGGAAAGATTAAGAACCGTGTATGGGTTATTAAAACACGCTAATGACAAACGATATCTTGTGTGTAGAGGGGAGAGGGTTCATCTCTTTTTCGATCATCTTAAGCAAAATCGGACAAACAAGACCAAAACCGTGTAAATCTGCGATATTCAACTCACCATCCAAATTTTATTTTGAAATTTTTGTTGCAGAAAAACCTATTTTCAGCAATTAGTCGTATTATAGGAAGATCAAATTATAATTTCATCGTCCGCGTTTTAATATAAAACGTAACGAATTTCGTTCGACTTTGGCGTGTTTTATTGTCTACGGTCACCCCAAAACGAGTAAATAGTAAAGCACATATTACGTAGGGGATATATAAAATCGCAGCATCTTTACTTTTTACCAAAAGTATAAGATGCAAACCTACAAAGTCTCTAATAGGAAATGCATATTTGCTGTGTAGATTCTAATTATACTAATTATATGTGATAAATCGACAAACTTCCGATGTATATCTCTTGACTAATTACAATAATTAGATATTATTCCCTAATATTTTTCTTCGTTAAGCGAAGGAAAATACGAGTGACGTAATGACCGTGTCACCACGAGTCGAAGACGAGTGGTGACACGGTCATTACGTCACGAGTATTTTCCGAGCTGAACGAAGAAAAATATTAGGGAATAATATACTTATCACATGCACAAGCCAAGAATTCGTTATTTTTTGCAAAATAAAATAAGTTTTCCATGACGATTCCGCGTTTAAACTTTTGAACTACTTTAGGAATAATATCAGTACGCCGTGCACAAGTTGTCAATCATTTCCAGTCGTCCGTCGTGTGCGTTAGCAGGTTAGCGCTCACGTTCGTTAGTGTGTGGAGCAAATGACAGCTCTCGATCTACACGTAGGCTACCTTTCGCTAAGTTATACTGTATTTCAAAGATAGCATAGTCCTAGAAATTTATCACAGACGAAGATACGCTATTTTTCGGGAACAAATATCGACTGAATCTCGACGGCGCGAACACTGTAAACGTCGCGCCTGACCCTGTTTGCAATGCGTACGGAACCCCACGGTATACGCGACCAGCTTCGAGTTCGTTGTTTCCGCAAATTATTCACGTAATTCCTTCGGAATATTCAGGCGGTACACTCTTGTGTTTACATTGTTCGGATTATTAATGTCGTAGTCTGTGAAAATATCGATTTCATTACATGACTTTTGATCGTGGGAGAAACATCGGCCGCCATGTTGTTTGTTTACATATTTACGAGCACACCGAAGATCGACAAAAAAAGGTCCGACGCATCAAAATTGATGACATAGACGCGGGTTGTCGTGACGTAGAACGACCAGAGAATAAATCCCGTATTTTTTGTTCGGAGACGACAAACTTGGCTTGTGCATGTGATAAGATGTATGATACACTGTAAAATAGAGGGATATTATCACAAGTACATCCGACGAGTGAAATTTCGCTCATTGTCATGAACACTGTTTTCGTTAAGTCTTTGTTTTACTAGGACCAAACTACTATCAAGAAAATATCAAAGAGCAGATCATCCTATTTGTGTCAAATACATTCACGAAATCGCAAAGATAAGGGGAAAGACCGAGGGTGATAAAAACACGCACATGACAAAGGCAACTCATTGCGTATAAAGGGGAGGGGGCTCATCTCTATTTCGACTATCGTGTGCAAATTCGGAAAACATACATTCCAAAGTTTCGGCATGAAAACCGTGATACAGACCGTGACTCTAAGTAACCATTATGACTTTGTTTTCTTGAAGTGTTTCTTGTTCAAGAACTTGTCAGTCAAACTTGCGAAAACGTATTTCAGTAACTTTTCGTGTTCAAGTTCAAATCATAATTCGTTCTCGGATTTTCGCCTTTCCATGCTTTAGTTTAGGAGAGGCGGATGGGAGTTAAGGTCAAATGCAACGAGCTTCGTGCGACAGGCGTGTGTTTCAATCGTTCATTGTCTATATCAGCAAGTCAAACAAGTACAACTTTTTAAAAAATAGCAGAAATATATGGTTTTGTTAAAATAGCTGTATCTCCTACCTTCTTCAAAATTCTAAAAGCAAAATACACAATTATACAGTAGTTTCGAAGAGTATAACGCATGTTGTAACTTTAGTGAACGTGTGACATGATGAATGTAAGGTGAGTTGTAAATAGATTATGATACACACATCTTGATTAATTTAGCGTGTCTGGGGCACACAGTCAACAAGAGGACATGATTACATGTACATTCGACCATGGGGTGGGATCTCTCTCATGCTTCGTGAATTATTAAATTGAACGCATCATGAAGATGCTCAAATTATTATCTCAACTTCGTCAAAAATCTACTCTGTTTGATACAAGTGCGTGAAAAAATGTACAAAATTGAGCTGTATATATAAAACATGCAGGAAACTGGCGTTCCACATATATTTATATGGAAGTACATCGCTGTCCATTCCAAGGTTTGTAACAGTTACGTAACTATCAGTGGTAATAATCAAGTTAATGTGCAACACAACAGCGCTAATAATTAATACTGTAATCTCCTTTCTGTTTACCACTCCCAAGTTTCAGCGAAGAATATACAGCAGTTTACTAATAATGACGAAAGGTTATTAAAATATCGATTCGGTCTTAAATGCATATACTGCATTTGGCAAGTCTACGCACACAATTTTATATTTGGAAATAAGGACACATTAGCCATGTATATTGACAAAACATATCGGTAATATACCTTATATACATTGTAAAACCGTAAAAGTAATAACATTGAAAAAGTTGAAACGATCAGAACAAATGAATATCTTTTTTATATAGCTCTGTTGACTTAAAATTGTCTGCATGCACCATGCAAAATAAACAAAAGTAATTCATAGACACCCTATAGCATGGCGACACCTTTTCTTTGTACCAATTTATGAGTTGTGTTAAAGGTCGTATGCTCAGAGTCAAGAAATTGGCGAAATTGAATAATAAACAATATTAATAATTTCATCGAGATAAACGACAAGGTCTAGCAATATCAACCTTGTAACAATAATAGATTTACAATATCTTTCAAGTCTACTATTTGAAAACAGAAATCCAGATTTATGGATTTAGAAAGAAAAAAATCACAAATAGGATCTGAGATGAGTATGATTTAAAAAATTTCAAAATGTTAACGCATAAGAAAATTATATTTTTAACGGAACATTAAGCGTCCGAATATGTATTTGTAAACTTTCAGAAGAAATTAAAGAAAATGTCAAAAACTAAAGAGATGTTTATCCCCATCGTTCATAATAATCATCATTGCAATATTCTATCACTATACCTGGTTGAATTTAAGATAAAGTAATGTCGCTTATAATTTTTGTGGATTTATTTGAAGCTGTCTTTGAGTTTTTGATTTTGCAACAAAAAAAGTTTATCTCTGGCGAATGTCGTTCACTATTGACCATAAACTAAACGGTGACGCGGAAAGTATTATATATAAACATATTAAGACACCGAAACCTACATGTAAGCAACAGATATTATTACATTGGATGTACTTATGGTTGTATTTGTCTGTTTAGGGCGTATAAGTTGCAATTCAGAATCAAACAGGAATATTTAAGCCATGATGTAAGATTCAACTCTGTCATGAAAATTATGCAAACATACTTCCGTGACTGGCATTTTTATTTTGTAACGCATGTTGCCACTGGTGGTGTAGAAGACAGGTGGAACCTCAATGCACGTCACGGTTGCCATTTCCCTCTTCACCTTCGATATTAGCGTCGGCTTGGTCTTCGACCTCTTCGATTGTTTTGTCCGCGTCCCCTTCCTCTTCGATTACCTCTGAATGAATCTCCTCTTCCAGCTGTACTGCCATGATTCGTCGCATGAACACCTGAATTGTAAGTAGATCCCCCGCCTGGACTGGAACCTGATCCATCCCTTGCAAAACCACCCCTCGAGAAACCACCAAAGTTTCCACGGCCATGATTGGAGGCAGGTCGTGTCACGTTCTCATTATAGAAATCACCGCGGAAACCTGAAAAAGTCAGATTTAAAATTCACGTAATGTACTACGATATGCAAACTAGGGTCACTGCCCAACTTTCACAAGTGTTTCAGTTATCTATCTTCCTATGAGACCGCGATATAGATACGCACACATCATGAGCCTCGAGCCTTTCCTCAGTATATTTTACCAAACTGGGAATTACAGTAGCAAGTTAGTGGAAATGTTTCTTAGAAATGGCGACGTAACCTACGGGTCCTTCTTAAAACTGTGCTGACGCTGAAGACACGGCTTCAACTCCTGATATAGACTCTCCACAGTCGCTGTGCCTTGTTTTGTGCGCGCCGCGATGGGTCTGCATTCGAAGGCTGTGCAGCTGTGAGCACGCGCTGCCAGACACAGCGACTGTCCGTTCTTGCAAGGATATGAATATTCATAAGGGTAGTGACGTCAAAAGAAACACCTATCTAACTGGGCGGAGAGAATATATACTAGTAGCTGGTAGACCTATATACGCTGTATGTTTTTATTTTTCATTTTTAATTTTATTTGGCTATGGTACTTGTCATTTTTGTTTTGATTAACGGATGTGTGGAGTTCTATAAAGTACCCGGATCAGGCAGAAATCCGACCGGTCGCTTGCAAGAACGTCCAGACCCTGGGATTCGCGTCGCGTCTCTGAAGGGCGCGCGCGTGTTCCAACAGGGAAGAACGCGAATCGCAGGGTCTCTGCCAGACTACTCCTGATACAATCACTGTTTATCAGTTATACCATCAATCATATAATAGGAAAGATGTGACCAATCATAATTGAACTACCTTTAACAGAACCTTGGTAAATTTATGAAGTCTACGTGGAATGTTATACTTAAGTTGAGTGAGTCAACAATTAAGCTTCCAAATACGCATGACAGATTGGTTCTCATGTATGTCACATACCTCGGTTTTCCTTCATTCTTCTGTTACCTGAATGGTCTGATCGATTACCTCTAGATGAATCCCCTCTTCCGGCTGTACTGCCATGATTTGTCGCATGAACACCTGCATTGTAAGTAGATCCCCCGCCCGGATTGGAGTCCAATCCACCCCTTCCAAAACCACCTCTCGAGAAACCACCAAAGTTCCCTCGGCCATGGTTGGAGGCAGGTCGTGTCACGTTGTCATGATAGAAACCACCGCGGAACCCTGAAAAAAAGTCAGATGTAAAATTCACATAACGTGCCTCGATATACAAACTAGGGTCACTCCCCCACTTTCACAAGTGTTTCAGTTATCTATCTTCCCATGAAACCGCGATATAGATACGCACACACCATGAGCCTTACCTCAGAATATATATGGGAAATGTTTTTTAGGAATGGCGACGTGACCTACGGGTCTTTCCTAAAACTGTGCTGACGCTGTAGACATGGCTTCAACTCCTGATACAATCACTGCTTATCAGTTATACTATCAATCTTATATTAGGAAAGATGTGACCAATCATAATTGAATTACCCTTAACAGAACCTTGGTCAATTTATAAGGCCTGCGTGAAATGGTATATTTAAATTGAGTGAATCAACATTTAAGCTTTCAAGCATGCATGATGGATTGTTTTTCATGTATGTCACATACCTTGGTTTTCCTGAATTCTTCTGTTACCTGAATGGTCTGATCGATAACCTCTAGATGAATCTCCCCTTCCGGCTGTACTGCCATGATTCGTCGCATGAACACCTGCATTGTAAGTAGATCCCCCGCCCGTATTGGAGTCCAATCCACCCCTTCCAAAACCACCTCTCGAGAAACCACCAAAGTTTCCACGGCCATGGTTGGAGGCAGGTCGTGTCACGTTGTCATGATAGAAACCACCGCGGAAACCTGAAAAAGTCAGATTTAAAACTCACATAACGTACTACGATATGCAAACTAGGGTCACTGCCCCACTTTCACAAGTGTTTCATTCATCTATCTTCCCATGAAAATTCGAGATATAGATACGCACACACCATGTGCCTTTCCTCAGTATATTTTAACAATTGGGGAATGGCAGTAGCGAGTTATGGGAAAGGTTTGTTAGGAATGGCGAGGTGACCTACGGGTCGTTCTTAAAACTGTGCTGACGCTGTAGACATAGCTTCAACTCCTGATACAATCACTGCTTATCAGTTCCACAATCAATCAAATAATAGGAAAGATGTGACCAATCATAATTGAAGCACCTTTATTAGAACCTTGGTCAATTTATAAAGCCTGTGTGGAATGGTTTACTCAAGTTGAGTGACTCAACATTTAAACTTTCAAGCATGCATGATGGATTGGTTCCCATGTATATCACATACCTTGATTTTCCTGAATTCTTCTGTTCCCTGAATAAGAGTCAGTTGACATTCGGGCCTGGCGAAAATCGTAAAAGCTTTGCTTACCCAAGTGCTGTACTTGGAAGATGATTTGTTGAGTTAAGTTGCTGTTTATTTCATGGTAAATACGCGTAAATGTCCACGTACGTTCTGAATACCATATTTACTTTTATATTTTAATTCACATTCTTGTCAAACAAGTGGTCTTCCCTTTATTACACGACGTCAATAGTCCTCTGTTGTTTTGATCGCCTTTATGATTTGACTTAGATGGAAAATAAACCTCTGAAAATATCTGACAAGAGCCAACGGTATGTTCTTAGTGTTAAAAATAACATTCGTGCAGAGTTTATGTACATTTCCTACATATAGGGATCGATCATATATTTGCCACTGACTAATGATTGGCCTTACAGTTACCCTCATTTTCAAGTCTGTGTCTTAGGTCCCGTGAGAGCTAAACGTGAAGCTATGGTAGAATGACACAAGAATATATTTATGTGCAAATCTGTACGGTATATTAGGTTTCTTTTTGACATATGTCCCCATTACATAAGCAAACTTGATACAGTACCTGTACGGATGCTGTTTTCATTCTGTATGGTAGATACCAATCTGAATGTGCAGGTGATGCAAACTGCCTGTCGGCCTCCTAATTCCAAAATCAATATCGTGTAATAGAAGTTAATACTTTAGAAAAGAAGGCTTTCTATCCAAACACAACATCTACTGTGCAAAGTCATGTCCTGCCACTATTTGGAAGATAAGAGTACACAATTTGACATCTGGTGAGTCATACATACGAAATGTCAACTCTACAGCCACTTGAGAATTTCATAAGCGTTTGAGAAGCATTGAATTGAATCATAACCCTCAATCACAGATCAATATTATAATGTAATTTTCAGCTATGAAATGTTAATGATAATTAGAGAATAACAATGTTAATTTCTTTCATGTGTTCCACACATCGTTTATGGCTACATTTTAAATATGTAAAGTTAATGTTTTGTAATATTTGTGCAGTTTTGGATACATGTTTTTGAAATTAAATCTGTATATTATACTATTAATTAGTCTGTCATTACTCACTTTTGCAATATTTTCCGGAAATCTCCAGACATCATTCCTTTGGTCAGTGTATTGCCTAACTCTTTGGGGACATTGGTCACATACTGGTCCTTGTACGTTCTGTTCATTGTTTAAGTTTGATTGCTCAGGTGTCTCTATGGCATGGTAAAATATATGACCATGGGTGCACTTGTACCATTCATCTTTTCCAAATGTTCTGAGGCTGCCAACCGTGCAGGGATTAAGTTCAGGCGGAATACTGTGTCCTGCAAGTACTTCAGGATGAAGGCTTTTAAATGTTGATAGCACATTTAATAGTGTGGTAGGATGTAGCTCCTCGAGCAGGACTTTTTCAGCGTAATCACAAAAATCATGCACAGGTCGTCCTGGTAACGACCTATATGCCGAACGTTTTGGTGTCGACACCTCAGAGAAAACATGTCTGTTTTGGAGACCATACACGGCAACAAGAATGCAGGTCTGGAGAACAATACTTCGATACTCTTCACTCTCTTCAGGACAGAGCGGATCACTTTCGCAGCCTGCAACTTTAAATATCTGTTCATCAATCGACATTTGTAATGATCTAGCCTTATGGGTGATCATATCTAGAACTTTAGAATCAGGAGTGCCCTTCTTTGTGTCTTTACAGTTCATTACGGCAGATAACACTTCTTCTGTCTGTATTTTGGCATCTACAAGCTGTTCATAGGTCCTTATACTGTTCTCGATGGGTATCATTGTTGATAAGCTGGTTGTTGTCTCAATGGCCTGCTCAAATAGGGGACGGTGTATACGAAGAACACTAGTGCGTACTAGCTTCTTAAGGTGTTCTCGTAATGGAACTACAAAATTAAACATGTCAGGCACTTTGTTCATATGATCAATTGTAGCAATGATATATTTGGTCAAAGTATTGTAACGATTACAGCCTATGACAGGCTTCTGGCACTTTGGACAAGTTTTCATACACAGTTGGTGTACTCGATTACAATCATTCGTTATAATTCCGAGCATCCATCGATCCATATCGTGTACCGCAAAGACATCTTTGCATCTTAGCTGAATAAAACGACTTCCATCAGAGTACGTTCTTCCAAAGAAAGCAGCAATTGCTTCTAGTTTCTTCCTATGGCAATGCCTGCACACTTCCGGACACATTTCGCCACAGAGTCCAACACAAGTGTGACCACATTTCAGTTCTTTCATGCATGGGTTGTTACATGGTGGTCTTTCACAAGGTTCCCAACACAGATTGTTGCATTGATGATGTACACAAGTCCATTTGCATCGCATATTGCAACGTTTACCAAGTGATTTATGCTCACAAGGATGTGGGTGCTTCATTGTGCACACACTGCATATTTCATAACATTTGTTCATGCATGGATGGCCACAGAGAAGCATCCGCTCACATTTCTGGGTGCATATGTTATGACGACCCCTTGAAAGTTTACAAATGCCACATATACCAGTGCATTTGTGGCCACAGTCAAGAACTGAGTCGCATTTCAGAGGACAAAACGGTTTTCTTTCACAACATTTTATGCTAATTTTATGACCACACTCTTCAAAAATCTTCCGGACGTCCTTCAAACAGATGTCATCACACTTTTCACAACACAGTTTGGTACAATTATGACCACACTTCAATGTTCTATCGCAAGGCCATTTACAATCACTGTGAATCCCATTCTTAATGCAGTCACCGCAAAGTCCCTGACATACATGCCGGCATTGTAATAGTACACCACATCTTTGGTTGCAGTTCTTTTCTGTGTAGAAACAAGGACCTTTGACTTTGTGGCCACAAGACCAGTCCTGATGTATTATCTGCACGTGACATAGATTTGCACATTTTTCACCACATTTCTTTGGACAAGTATGGGTACAGCTCAGTTTTCTTTCACATGGGAGTTTGCATACGTACATCGACTCGTCTTCCGAACACTTCATAGTCTGAGTATGGCTACACTTTGTCGGTTTTTTCTTCATCATTACTTGGCATTCATCAGGGCAGTCATCTGAACATTTCTCGGTACACCGGTGCCCGCAGTCAAATACTTTCGTACACTTGTCTTGGCATTTGAATTCAGATGGATTTTGAGAGCATCTCATCTTTTGTTCATGATTGCAAATAGGTAACAATTTTTGCACTGAAACTGTACAGTCCTTGCATCCCTCGAAACATTGCAGAGGACAAGGGTGTTTTCGCTCGCACATCTTAGGACATGGTTGCTTACAATCGAAGTCAGCAGGGTCTTGATAGCATGGTACATTCTGTATATGACCACATTTAGGAATTTGTTTCTCGACCTTGATGATACATTTATCACAGCCTTTAAAACAGAGCAATGGACATGGATGCCCATTTTCACACTTCTTTTGGCAAGATTTGCGACATTTGAAACTTCCAGGGTCCTGATAACAAGGTACCATTTGCAGGTGACCACATGAGGGGATTTCTTTTTCCATCTTCACTATACAGGGTCTGCATTTTTCATGACATTTTAAAGGACAGGCATGACCTCTTTCACACTTCTTTTCACATGGCGCTTTGCACCTGAACTCCTGTGGGTCTTGATAGCATGGCACCATCTGCCTGTGTTCACAGTTGGGGATAATCTTCTCCACAGGCACCATACAGTGTCTGCATTGTATGTAACACTTAAATGGACAAGGATGCCCTTTTGCACAGATATGTTTGCATTTTTCTTGACAGTCGAAATTTTCGGGCTCTTCAAAACAGTACATTTCTTGGACATGGCCACATTCTGGGATCGTTCTTTCCACTCTAATTCTGCACTTTCCACAGTCTTTATAACAAATCAAATTACAGTTGTGTTGTCCAGCATCACAGGTTCTTGCACAAGGCTTCCGACACTTGTATTCTTCATGGTTTGCATCGTAAGGATGGCAAAAAAGTGTGCAGACATGGCCACATTCCAACCTAGTTTCACAAAGACGACTGCATCCGCCTTCTGGAGCAGCATTAAAATCGTCTCCACGGGCACACTTAAGGATGGTTGCGGGATGATTTCTGCAGAATATTTTCAGTGACTTTCCTATTTTGCCAGCTTTTTGTAGGTCTCCAACAATATTTTTCCACAGCTGGTTTTTCAGACCAAGAAGTTTAAAATTTCCTATGCAGTAGAAGCCCATCTTTGCTCTGCTTAAGGCTACACAGACTCTGTTCTCTATTTTAAGAAATCCGATCTGTCCCTGTTCATTGCTCCGTACAAGTGACAACAGAATGATATCATTTTCTTCACCTTGAAAGTTGTCGACTGGGCAGATTCTTACGCCTTCAAACACAGACCGCGGCATCATGTTTTTCAGCTGGATAACTTGAGCTGTATACATGGTCAGAATTGATATTTGAGTAGGTTTATAACCCTGCTTCAAGAGGTAATGGCAAAAGGCAACAAGAAACTTGGCCTCGTGTACATTTGACCTGCTTCTTATGTCATCCATAAAGGTTTCTTGTTGTTCATGGTTTACAAAGTAAATATTACTACTCACACCCATGATGTCGTCATAAGCATCTACAGAAGGGTGATTATGCAGATCACTGTAGATGTGTTTCATCAGGCTAGCTATTTCAGGTCTCATTCTGTGTTGGATATTTAGAGTATTGTACTGCAAGTTGTTTTCAATCATGCGTTCAAAGAGTGACATGTCTAAATTGAAATCTTTTGCAAGTCTATACACTGTTGGATTTGGGCGAAGCTGTTGGTGGTCTCCGATCAATATAAGGTGTTGACATTCTGATGTGAGTGTTGTGATTATGTGTGACTCGAGGACTTCTGCTGCTTCCTCCACCACAATTATCTTTGGTCGTACCATGCGTAACAGGGAACTATATTTTGCAGCTCCGGTTGTTGTCATGCCAATCACCTTTGCATCCTTCAAGACACGAAGGTCTTCCTCTTGACGCACTTCCTTAAGTCTCAGAGTTTCTCTGTCGTATTCTCCCACAGCTTCCAAAAGTGAGTCAACAATCTTCCTATGCAAAGCAAAGGACCAGTAGCGATAAAGTTTCCACCTTTCATGTAAGTTAAGAGCCCATACGTTGGATATTTTATTAACTTCTTCCTCTGTCATTGACGCTGTATCAGTTATGAGATCTTGTAAAATAGTAATTTGATACTCAATATGTTTGTCTTTCATTGCCGCTGTGACATCAGTCTTCCTTGATTTTGCGTTTGCTGTTCTATTGGACCTTGTGTAGTGCTCTTCCAAAAGCACCCGAAGCTGATCATAGAGATGGTCGTGGTCGGCTTGCTGCGCACCAATATCAATTTCATCATTTTCTAGCATTCTAGATCTATTGATGTAGTCAGCTTCTCCTTCAGCTTCGATTGTCCTTTCTGTTGCACAGTCAACATTGGATAAGTCTTGTGACATGATATCAGTAATGTTTGTGATAGTATGACCTCTTAGCTGTTTGTTCTCACGGGATATCTTCTCTATATCGTCCTGGTGTGATGTTTTCATTTGCACTTGTGGATGCCGTAACTCAGATATTTTCTCTATCAACCAGAAGTTTATAATATCACAGATGTCTTTGTCATCTTCCTTCTGCTTTCCCACGACCATTTTATTTGTCAACATACTTTTCTTTTGTATGTCTAACATGACATGTATGATATTATATGTGCCACTAGCTTTTGCATTATCGAAGCGCTGCGTAATTGTAGATTTCTGAGATTCCAAGGTTTTACGAATAGTGTAGCTAGCATCTCTCCCATGGAGGGTAGATCGTATCTTTGAAAGTTGAAACTTTTCTAAAATCTCACTTTTACTCCTTGAACCAATTCGTACAATGCCGTGTTCCAAAAACTGGAAGACGCCTTCAAGAAACTGGTCAAGTGCATGATTTGTATAACATACAATCAAAATAGGTGAACAAACATCATGCTCACCTGTTTCAATCTGCTCATCGTTACATCTTCTACACCATACTTTGTGGTTGTGGAGAAGCATTTTCATTATCTTCAAACCAACATGTGTTTTTCCTGTACCAGGGGGTCCTTGTATGATCGCGAATTCTTTTGTGAGAGCAGTTTTAAGTGCCCTTAACTGAGATTCATTAAGTCGTAACTTCTCTGCTGTTGGCCATCGTGACATATCAAGAACACATACAGGGAACTCTCTATATACCATTTCACGCGTGACTCGATGACGGTTACGTCGGAAGAATGGAAGAGCAAAGTCTTTTTCTGGCATCTTCCAGTCTTGATACATCAGAGGTGCAAAGTCATATAAGGGGTTCTGATTTTCATTCAAACGCAAGTATTGTGGTTCATCAATGGATCTTTTACAGTAAACTATGTATTTCTCAAAAGGAAGTTTACCCTCACCAAGTTCTTGTAGACCTTCGAGAACATATCTATTTGCCTCAAAGTAAGCAGTAGTCTCAACCATCTTAAAGGCATCTTCAGGTGCTGTTCTGAGCGTGTCCTCTATACTGTGGAACTTCAGTACAACCCTGAACCTTTTCAATTTATCAATGTCCCTGTTGGCAACTGTCGCAAACATCACTGTCTGGAAATTGTCCTTTGTAAGGCAGACCAAACCACCATATAGCAGACGCTTTGTGTGATTCCATTGCACATGCCTCAACTGATGTTTGTCAAGACTTACTTCATGACAAATCCCCTCACTTTGCATGCAGTCTGGTTGTAGTACATGCACGTTGTAATACATACGAACATCAGTTAGCCGCTGTTGTTGTGATTTCTGCAATTTCGAATTCATTCGGACCTCACTGATACCATCTCTTAGAGGTGCCATGAAATCTTCTCTAAGCAGTCTAAATTGCACGTCAAGGTAGTCATCTATATCTGCAAATGAACCTTTTGGTTTGTTTGGTCGAATGAAGGGCTTGATATCAGTAACAACATCCTCTAATCTTGGGAAGATCGGTATTTTTCGAAAATCTTCAGTTGGTTCTTGTATCACCCATTCCTCCCTTTGGCCTGTAAACTGACCACTACTTGAAAACTTTGAAACCACTCTTCCTTCACGAATTTTCTTAATTTCAGAGTCCCTGTCTTCTTCCAAGGCATAAACATCCTCTTTAATACCTTCCTCAATGTCTATGTTTTTATCATCCAGCATACGGACTATGTCTATGATGAGATTTAGAGTTGGTGCTAGGTCTTTGAATTTCCCAGGCATTCGTCGGAATAGTATCTTTGTGATGGTTACAAGTTGTCTCAGAATGGCTTCCGACCCACCGTCGAATTTACCTCTTTGGATATCAAGAAGGATTGTACTGAGATAACGTGGTACAGTTAATTTGAAAACATTACATTCACTGACCATGATAAGGGTGTGAATAACACTTTGTGGGGCAGTCGAGCAAGTGACAGCTCGACTCAGCGTCCTGAGAAGAAGGAGAAAATTATCATTCGATATTGTTGGCTTATCTATCAGTTCTGTGAATCCATTTGATTCATCTGATATAGTCATTACAATATCTCTAGGCTCAGCCTCGTACAACCTTGCAAGCTTTGTAAAATTCAGCTGTTTTTTCGTGTCTCGCCTACGAGCACGCTCGATCGAGTTTTCATTTCTAAAGTTGTCCTTCTTTCTTGCACCACCTGTATCGTGCACCTTTGGTCTTTTCTCAGGGTCAGAGTTAACAACGTTCCGTCCATATCCTGATGAGTCGGGTTTGCCATGTTTTACTGGCTGAGATGGATTTACATTTCCTTCATTCTTCAATGACCGATGTTGTTTCCTTCGAATAGGCATTTGCCTTGAAGTGGTTGAGGAAGTGTAATCGTCTCTTAAACTCTGTTGTGAGGGCACATGCCTACCGTCTTCTGCTATGTTCTGCTGCAATGATCTATGTCGCTCCATACGGGTATGCTTTTGCTTTGAATTAGTAGCAGAAATGAAACTTTCTCCAGATCTGCGTCGTGAAGATGAAGCCATACGTGCACCGTCTTCTATATCCTCTGTAATCTTCGGTATATATAGTAATCTCAATATGTATATCAGAGTTCCTAATAACGAACTTCTTTGTGAAGGGACGTTTTAGACATCAGAAAAGATTAAGCAATTCTTATGGTGTCTAAAGGGAGAAGGAGGAAAATAATATTTCATCTGAAACAAAATTTAAAGTAGTCATAATTTGCAACTAGCGTTGACTCATTACGTCTAATTTTATAAACGATTGCCCAAGAAACACAAAGCAAAGAACACTAATTACTGACGTACTTACCAATATTATGTCATTATGTAGGAGACACACACTATGAATCAGATATAAACTGGAAATTCTCAGGTATTTTGTACATGCCGAGTTGTCCGTGAATATGTTTACTTTTCACCATCATTGGTCCCACTTGTTTGCAGTTTCATTAATTTACATTTACCAACTAAATGGCTAAAAACTGGAAAATTGTTTTACAGTATGCTTAAGTACTGCAATGATAAATATTACTAAGAAAACTAATCAAATTTGAACCATTAATTTTGGAGATAACAGAAAACTTTTATAAATTCATTCAATATGCAGAAAACTATTGTTGCACATGATACTGTAATAGGTCTTTCAGGGTGTATATGTTGATATGAGGAATATCCGTACAGTTTCATCCAATGTGGCTTCAACTCTTTCTCCGTACCGGTACATCTCTGTATCATATCTGTAGCAAATTTTATGAACTTTGGTCAATTCTTTCCGAATATATAACCCTACTGTAAACATCGAATCCATTGAATATGCAAATTAG
This sequence comes from Ptychodera flava, assembly GCF_041260155.1. Classification (NCBI taxonomy): domain Eukaryota; kingdom Metazoa; phylum Hemichordata; class Enteropneusta; family Ptychoderidae; genus Ptychodera; species Ptychodera flava. The sequence goes on from NC_091940.1 coordinate 24,722,160, forward strand.
CAATCAGTTTAGAAGAAACTTCTGCCATATCATTAATTTGTGAAGCGTGTCATAATCTTTGGCCATATACACTTAATTGTGAAATTCATGACTTGTTCAAATTCTAATAAGCTAACGTTCCAAATGTCTAAATTCTTCATTAGGGAAAGACTGCATTAACTTGAATGGTACCCGAAACCCGGTTCCTTGCCTGACCAACTCCAAAAGACTTTTAATCCCCAAAGGTGTTAATGTTCCATTGTTACGTTTATCTTACTCAGCTGATGCTTTGATAGGAACGTAAAGTCTGTGAAGACTGGCTCCATACCGCGGGCACATACATATGCTTGCACATGAAACCACGTTGACAGGAAAAATGAACTCTCTATTTTTCAAGGTCAAGTTATATACTTTTTTAAATTTAGACTCTAAGTTTTACAAATATGGCGAAACAAAATATCGTCATTCGTTCATTTTCATTCAGCTTCCTATTTTCAGACGCTTCAATTCAGTAACGCACACTGATCATATGCAAATGTGACCAGAACAGCATGCAACGTTCCTTCATGTGCAGCTTATTCATTAGACTTGGTCCAAGTCTGTGATTTGTGAATGTTTGAGTGGAGTGAACGCAATGATTTGTATTCTGCTTTCATGTGAAACGCGCGCGTGCGTGGACGCGATGAGTAGGGTGAACGCGATGAGTGGAGTGAACGCTATCGGCTGACTCGCAGCGTGTTTGCAAGGTTATATCTGATTGGTCGATTGTCACTATTCACAGCAACTTAGGGAGTTTATTTGTATTATTTCATTATAACGGTACGATTCTGCCAACCAATTGGATAACAGCTTCGAAATCGCTGCGAGTCTGCCCAACGCTATACAGCGGAGTTTCATCCGGAATCACATGAATGAATCCGGCAGAAACTAACTCACTACTGCGCAGACTCAAACGTGACGCATTCAATCGCTGGGAAAACCTGGCGTGAGCTGCCAAATTCCGGATAGGTTTGTACGAAATAGGAGAGACACAAGAGAAACTATTATAAATGATTTTATTTTTTTTTAAATTCACCGACTTGAACGAAGTCTACTTATTCATGCAAAAGCTACCAACGGCAAATGTGTGCTCGTTTTTACTTCCAAAAGCTGTGGTGCTCGATCCTGTGATATCACCGATAAATCACATGAGTTGCTAGCCAGAAACCTATATTAAATCAGTATGGCCACTCTTACATGTCAGCGGGGTAAATGGTCGAGGCAGTTGACGAGGCTTGCCGGTGGTCCGTGGCAAGAGTTATTGACACAGTCGACGATGGAAAAATTGCAGTGACTTTTCCTGGCTGGATTAAGAAATACAACATGGTACTTTCTCCTGATATGGTTCGACCAACAACCACTGCTAATATTCAGGGTGAATATTCCGTTTTGATTGAAATGAAAACGATCTCTGTAGGATTCAAATTTTCCCCTTATGACGGCAGCCATGTTTGATTTATCGACGCACACAGTGGTGACCCGAGATCCGAAAAAACTTTGATTACTTTTGATTGCCCTATAATTTAAGACAGGGGCTTGTGAGATTTCAGAACCATCATTCATCGGTAATTGACAAGTAAAAAGGCTGAATCCACGATGTTTAGCTCTGGTACAGTAAAACCGAGAACGTCCCGTGTAAATTGTACATGCATTGTACGGAGAGAGTGGCGACCACAGGCATTCGACTAAATGCAAACAAATCTTCACTGCCATAGAACGAGTGCATCAGTGACGATTTGCTTGCATTTAGGCAAATGCCTGTCGTGGCGACCGCCACGCTTGTTTGATTTCTATCGACGCTGAGGTCAGAACTCTGGTACGTAGGATCGTTTGGCATATTTTCGTGGCCACCTGAAGCACAATTTAAATTACGAAACTGCTTATTTTGATAAGCAGTGATATGATAACCAAGTATAGGGAAGTGGAGCTTTCCCTTAATGCATATCATTGTATCATCAATTGACGTCGAGTTCTTTCAGTTAAAAAAATTTACGTTATCGTGAACCGCTTCTTGCCAATCCCTAATAGAACCTGTACACAAGTTTGATTCTGATCCGATGAACCATTGTACTTCTTGAGATATAGCGCCCACAGACAGAAAAGCACAAGGACAGATGTGACAGCGATACCAAAACAGCTCAAGTATTCATACAAGTGAGTTTCACCATGATATCACATCGTTGACAGCATCCCAGTCAAGGCTGCTAACCATAAAACATCTCGACAAGGATGTCAGGTGAAATTTTTAGAAGCATGTATTCTAGTGGTAAATATTTTACCGAATTATTACCCCAGCCTGAAGTAATCATTAATTATTGGTTTGCCCTACTTCCCCGTAATCGAACAACCTGTTTACCTGGGTCGTATAACACTGGCCGAATTAGTTCTCCACAACTAGATGACGTTTTCAGTGAGTCTATTTTCACTTTTGGCTGGAGGCAGTGGAGGGATGTGACGTAGACAATCACACATAGCATTCCAATAGTGAGCCCATGCTGAGTAATCACGGAAAAATATATAGTCCGCTAATTTGTGTATATGCAAACACTCAGACTTGAAACAAGTCTCAATATTTTAATTGGCATTGACGAGAACAGAATAACTTAAAACAATGTATGCGAAGCCGTTTTCAAATTCATTTACAAAACATCGACTAAAACACAAGGTTCTTCTGAAGCCATTCGACCAGCGATGACCAGCCCTCTGTGCTGTAGATTGTTATATCTCTATGGTAGATCTTATCAACAGCAGTTATTTTTTTCCATTATTTAAATGAACTGATTTTGCATAAGTTAGTTTTTTTTTTGAGAACCATTTTCAAATGGATTTATCCTTTTTTCATGCGTCCATGATAATTTATATTTATAATATTACCTATGACCGTTATACCATATCATACATGGAATAAAACGAAAGTAAAAAGAAATCGCGTATGATAGAAAGTTTTTGAAGACAGAAATATTTGATTCGTAATATAAACTCGCTGTCAAAGCTACATGACAGTAATCACATTATGGAATTGTCTTTCTTTTACAATCTTTGTACAGTAATGTCATTTAACCTTAGATCTCGCCCTGGGGCACATGATTAAACTCTGACAGGATCAAACGGCATGAAACAAACAAAGAGTTTAGGGACTTAGTCTGTTCGTGACTTTAAACGGGAAATTACATGACCGTGGACGCACAATAGGGGATTACTGATGACGCAGCCATTTCCATGCACTCGGCGGGAGTTTTCGAATTCTGATAGCATCGATTTGACCGTATGAGAAATTTGAATAACCATGATGGGCAATTTCGTGACATATCCTCCACAAACTGTGGACATATGCAAAGAGGTGTCAAATAGTCGTACAAGGAACTGGTTTTGAAACATATGCGTTCTCCGACAAAAAGCGGAACATTTTTTCAGTTTATTTTCAACTCAAGTTTTATAGTCGCAATATATTCACAGACATCATATGCAAGATTCAAATACAATGAACGCCTAAAACATGTCAAAATCATGGGATTTTGGGACCAAACACGGCACATTCGATCAGTAGCGTTGCTTTTTTGACATTTGCATAGATTTACGATAATGCGGCTTTTATAGGTTAAGTTCCTGTTTAAGGATAATTCTGTGAAAAGCTTTAGCAATTTGAGTAGTTGACATACCCACTCGGCTTTGGAATATCTTTCCCGGTCGAATTTTTTTATCCCCGATACTCAGGTTTGTAGCTTATCATGCTAACCGTGCTTGTAACACGACTACAAACTATTGCGTTTCATCAATCGCAGCAATACAAAACAGTGGATCTTCGAACTAACATTTCTCTCTCACTCACTCAATATCGAAAGAATGTTGCCGTACTTAGCTAGAATATACGCACGCCGCCCGACTTCAATACTGGGTCGCCTCGGTTGTGTCGTCAAGGAAGTACAGTACAGACATGGCGTCAAGCGTTGTCTCTTGCTTGAAGGATACTTCTGATATGAACAACGCGACTTAGGCCAAGCTATACAGACAAATCAAACAATAATATTGTCCGTTGTCAGGTTGTAGCCTCAACGAAACAAAGCGACTGGCTGAACAAGAATGCATTCATGTGATCACGAAATACTGCGCAGTCTGCCTGTGAAGATGTACGCCCTTTTCCACTAACTCATTACATATACAAAGGATGACGTATGTTCGTTTAGATAAAACGAAAGAATGTAACAGATATTTACGTTTAAGTTTTTGAGTCATTTATCGTCGAGCAAGACTTGTGGAAATATTCGGGAGTGCACTGTTTGTACGTTTGTCATATCAGGGGGGACAGAAAGATGCCAAGCGAAACTTTACATGTAGGGGCCTGTTCAAGTTGCTTTATAATTTTACCGACTCAACTATGTAGTGTGGTGAATTGAGTGACGATATAATGATTGATTACGTTTGTCACGGAAAAAAGAACTTTGGTTCATATAGAAAAGAGGAATCGCGGTAACTCATATACGTTTTATGACTTCAGACTCACCTTTAAACTGTCGACAGTTGTTTGCGGCATCTTCCAGTTTCGTCACTGCATTAACACTGGACCGGCCACGGCTGGCGCCCTGTGCCTCGGCACTCGCCGTCATGCCTTCGGCATTCCAGACAACACAGACACAGAAGGTATTGTTGTGCTAAGGATGCCGTCTCCAGGACATAAAATGTGCAATGCTAATAAAATCATTGTATTATAGAAATAACGGACGACGCGCTGACCATTGACGTTTATTTATGGGCAAGGGCGAAACGAAAGCCAAAAATTAACGGGCGAGGCAAGCCTCGCCCGTTAATTTTTGGCTTTCCTCGAGCCCGCGCCCATAAATAAACGTTAATGGTCAGAGCGGCGTCTGTTATTTCCATTATATTATCAGCGAACCCAAGAAAACCGTCAAAATTTGTGAAAATTTCCGGAGCGAACGACAACTGGGCCCCAGAAACTGAGCAATACGCGACGCACTGTCACGCGCGCTGTAAAAAATTGGCAAATCCGGAGATGTTTTCAGAAAAAAGTATCTCAACTTGACCCCGAACTTGACCTACAAGTGCTCCATTTTATTTTGTGATTGATTATGATTTACGTTTGAGCTGTAAAGTTACGATACTTTGAGTTGTTAATCTTATTATTCATATTCACGGGCATGTTACAAACAAACCATTACTGTGTATTTGTGGTCAGTCACGTGGTTCAGCTCGACCAATCAAAATGCGACGGGCAGAGCATGGTAATATTATAAGATTTGTTCTATAACTTTGAAGTTGTCGGACACCTAATAGGCATCATGCACACACGTTGAATATTTGGAAAACAGCTATTGTCATGTTCCTCTGCTGTAGAAATTCAGTCATCGCGATTGTCATCACTATTCACACATATGCCCACTTAAAGTATAATTAAACTGCTGTCTCTGAGACACGTAACATGACACGTGGTTTGCATCAGCGTATAAAAATTGGTCCTTGAACTTTAAACTCGTACTCATTTGACAGCTACATGTCACATTTTCATCTACATATTTGAATGCTTTGGGAAATACTGTACGGTCCTTCTCTCGTCGGTCTGTCGACAGAGTCTGCACTTTACGTCCAGAACAAGTGTGAAATGAAAGATCACACCGGCAGTGAATTCTCGTAAGCCATGACTGTGGCACAATAAGTGGAGACTTGGAACTTTCCTATTATTTATGAAAACTGAGTCTGGCGTAACAGAAAAATGACGATACATAGGGAGCAAACGTAAAGCAATTTACATGGGAAAGACACCAACAAACGATGATTATTTATGCGTGAAAGACGTAAACAGCCCAATAGCTTTCACTATCATTTCATTAAAAACTACGGGTATGATTTTGATTTAAAGTCGGAATTCATTGCAATTCTGACACACTGGTCCTGCCTTTGCCTGTTAATTTTCATGTCGGACTTCATATGATACCTATTTAAGTGTATTTCATTAAACCTTGTTGGATATTTTCGCTGACCGTGAGTCGAACAGTAAAATTATTATTTGAAATTTATCAGAGACATCGGAAGTCGTGTATCTAAAAGATTTGCGAAAATGCAAAAATGAACCGTGTGTCTCCATCTTTGGCTGAACTTGAAATTTTATGTATTCGTGGTCTCGAAGTTACACTGCTAGCATCAATTATTTTGGCAAGGACTGATGAAATGCGAGCAGGAGGCCAAAATTAGACGATAACAAAAGTTAAGCGACCGCTTTCCCCTGGCCTCAACACAGTGTTTATACAGGGGTAGATTGACAACTTAACACGGGTGCAGTATGATTAATTAAAATACATTTGGAAATACAATGGGTCTTACATTTTCACTGTGCGCAGTGGGCCAGAATAATAATTGACTGGCCTATAAGAACTCAACAATTTGTCCAAAAATACAAAGAGTTTAACACAAATATTCAAAACCCGCCCGTCATTACTTACATAATGTAAGTAGCTATGGCTGCTGAGGCGATTTCCGTGATATCAGAGGAGGACGAAGTCCGAGGTTGAGATCATGGACATTGCCGAGTTAGTCATACAATATTTAACATACGCAACGAGTGAGCGGTGCAGGTCCCTCTACATCTGAACATCCCTTAAACGACGCGAAGCGGTTGATGTCCCGGGTTGATGTCAGCCTAAATTTCAGAATTGTATGCTCCTACTTGACCATTAAACTTTTTGCATCTGGGATGTATGTACTTGGATTACCGAACTCAACCAATTATGTGACTTCGCACATGTTTCTTCCGATGGGCTGTGCATGTTTTACACGTGCACAATGACATGTGAACTAGTATAAATGCACGGCCACGTAAACGTGTTATACCGGACGGTTACCCACCACTCACAAAGGAAACAAAGTGCTTCATCATGGGCTAAGTCATCGAGTCGAGGACACTGGACGGTGCACTCTCGTACAGTTAGAGACCAGCCTAGTGTTTCACAGTCCTTCTCAAGGGACGATCGCTTGAGGCCAAGATCTCATCGACTAATTGATCGACATGGACATCCAGGATTCCATCAGAGCCATAAATCACGCCAGTCCAGAGAAGGTTAGTATCGTCCACCCCATGGAAAGGGGGTGCCATATGAGAAGGGACAAAAGCCATATTGACAGGACTATTACCATCAACAGTTGCTGAAAATCCCTTTGGTCAGTAAAAATCTGCCATTGTGATTGTAAAAACAAACTTAATGGGTGGATCGACGTTAAAAACACATAATAATTGTTTCTGGTCATTCAATTTTCAGATTTTGCAACAATTCTGTATAGGTGTCATTGACCTTTTGAAAAGCTTGTACACACTTTCACGAGTCGTGAAAATTATTCTAAATGCCATCAATAATGTTCCTTCTTAGAACAATATGACCACGTCCAAATGTGACTATTGATTCATATAAATACATATTTGTTGGATCTGTTTAGTATAATTAGCTCCGAAAATATATATCACTGTTACGTTCTTGATTTTCTACATGGAGATTCAATAAGTTTTTGGACTTACTGTGAGTGTGACTGTTTTCAATTGTCCATTATTTGCATGATGTCTGTACGTTTCAAGTTAGAAGGTTTATTTTTTCGGCTATTATTTCATATCACCTGGTATGAAAAATTATTGACGCTTTTCTCACAAAGTTTGGTGCAAACTAATTGACCATTAAGAACGAGCAATGTTGTGGCTTATGGTCAGACTCCCTAGCTAGGTTATAATTGTCCATGCTGCGCTACAATCTCTGTATAGGAATTGGTTAGTTTTCTGTTCCGCCAATTGTTTGACAATTACATGCAGCCAAAATGAAAACACTTTAAGATTCTTGAAATCTTTGAACTCTTTGCCGGTCCACAGTTTTTATGAGCATGTTTTAAAAGTTTATGGAGAAAAATTATTTTTGCGACGCATTTTTTACACAATTGAAACTTAAATGTCCTATGGCGTCAACACAGACAGTGGAGCTGATATGTATTGTACACGTGAAATCGCTTATCTTACAAAGAAAATATGTACACGCCGGTGACCCTATCTATATTCTTAGATAAAAAAAGAAAATAGTTGCGGACCCTTTAGCAAAAACCATGAAGAAAAATTCTAAAGCGTTCGTGTTTTAGATGATTTTCATCTGAAATAAACATTGTACGTAGATCTGAAACGAAACGCTAAAAGTAACATAAGCCAAATGGTCTCCAGTTTTGATAACACAAATGCAAAGGTGTTATCCATTCCCGTATATTGAACATGAAAGACTTTACAACTGTCCAGAGACCAAGGTATCGAACATATAATGTATAACATATAAATACATATATTATGATAATATATATAATATACATTATGTATACATATAAATGTATAACATATAATGATAAAAATTACAAATACTTCGACAATAAGTAGGTTGCGTCTCTGATGGAGATAATCGACAAATGCTGGACTTTAAAGTCGGCGTAAGTGTAAAGTGAAAGCTGGTATTTACCGTGAATTCTAGGAATCAATGACAAACAATTTTCTGAAAAAAAAAAAACCGGGACCTTCCCGTCATGGGCGTAACCTGTGATGAAAGCCGCTCAAAGTGAAAAACCTTACCTAACAACTTCTCAAAATACAACAGAAATATTAAAAATGATTCAGATCTATGGGACGACCGTACACTGCGAATCTCCTGGCCCTACATTTTAATAAGTCAACGATGATCACAAGCCATTATTGTGACATACACCTACAAGCTGCACCCAACGACCGCGTCATTCATAAAATACGTTTGTACTTTCATCGAACGACAGAATGGCGAGGGTGGTGCACCGAGCTTGCATTGTACGACGTTGTCAAGAACCCAAAACACATTAGTTTTTCATGGCAGACTATTTAACCTCTCCTAATTGTACTTCATTTTACTCCTGCCAGTCAAGTAAAAAATTACACAATGATTATTTGACAATTTGCTTGACGGAAATACTGCAACGATGTTTGAAATGTGCGAGACAACGGCAATGTAAAAGTTTGTGTAGATGTTTGATGTTCTTAACCTGCAAGGTAATGTTTTCATCGTACTAACGCACATAAACATCTATTTATAGCTATTTGAATAGTTGATCATATCGCATATACGATCTTGACGAGATCTAAAATCAAAAGTTTGGTGAAATTAGCACTTCTTTTGACAAGGGAAGAATAATTAAACATGGGCATGCGGCTAAATTTAGATATTACCGAATCACATACACTACACTGGGGTTTTAATGATGTACGGGGAAATACAAAGTTTACAACAATGTGCTTGCTTACAATAGGCATTGTTAAATTGACAACAGATCTATATAAGTCTCAGCAACGAGGTAGACCATCCAGTTCTCTTGATCGCTTGTAAGAATTTAAATTGAAAGTGGACAGAACGCGTCGTCTCAGTTGTAACGAAAATTTCGCCGGATATTGTATGAAAATTAATCAGTCGATTAAGGTAAGTTTCTAAAATTTAAACACGAAACCTAAATCCTCATTGGTTGTTAAGTGAAATCTGTGGTTTATATAGCTGTGAGTATTTTGTTTCAAACACGATTGTAACTAATTTAGGATAATTGGATCTTCATATTTTGTGCCCTTTAGCTGAATGTTACAAAACGAGTGTATAACTTAAAACGAAATACAGATGGGCTTACATTTCCAGATTAAACAAATATTACTTCACCATCCAATTATCTCAAATTGGTTCCAGTCGTGTTTTCAATTATTTTTCTTACATAGGTATATAAGGGTACAAAAGTCTAGCAGACATAGAATACAAGCGTAAGCTCTTACTGGCATAGTAACAGTGCAAAGCCAGTCGAGTATACTACGGACTCTAAACTTTAAGGTGTGCTGTAGAGTGAATAGTTTACCTAAATTAACTTTGGGGAAAATATACCTCGGAAACTGTTAGTGCCTTGTTATGCTTAAATCATTGATTTCGTCTCTCTGACATCCATAACTTTGACAGTTGTTTAGTAGTATGTTACTAGCTCTAAAAGCAAATGATATATGCAGGGTGAGAGAAATACTTTAACAAATACCAGACACACTCCGTAACCTGGCATGCTAGTAAGACTATTGTTTTCTGCATTCAAAAATTATCAAGATTATGCTTAAATTAAAACCATAATCGTAAAATGCGAACGTTTCAAACTACTGAGCCTCTTTAAAGTTACAGAACTGGAGGGAGCTGTCGACTGCTAAATATGACATCGCGATTTACAATAAAACACATTCAGTTGATTATTCCGAGGTTGTCGTATGTTTCTAATATTAAAACCTATATTTTCATTTATCGATAGTTGTGAATACCCAGTACGTTTCTACAATATTTAAGAAAGTCGATTGTTGCCATGTATTCATCGCTTTCATGTGTGATAGTGAGTGTACGAATCTTTTTGAGATTGGGGACTTGGCCGAACTGTTTTGTCTGTGGCTTCTCCGCTATGTGAATGGGTAGTACATTATGAGTTTAAACCCGATCGAAAACACCGTATTGTGTATGCACTTCGGCATTGATAAGTTACAGGATTTTACGAGTCGTGATGCCATAGGAAATGTCAATCGAAGAGAGGCTGAAAACATGAGAATATATAGCCACAAATTGAACTGTGAAATACAAGACCTTTTCCCCTAAACCAGACATGACTAGGTTGTATCCGAAATATCTTAAACCTTCTTTACGCTTATAAAACTCGATTTACCATAGCAAACAGACTGGATTCGTAGATATATACTTCCTAATGATTTCGAAATATTCGATCAGATGATGAAGTTGTTTGCAATCTACTATACGGAAGTTGAATCACGACTACCAGCTCTTGGACGTTTCTCGCAAATCCTACCAGAAGCCTTCGTCGAAAGAGCCGCAAATATTTTCAACAGAAAGGTCAGAGCGGCCATCTTATGGTCATATTAACGAAAAAGAGGGGAGCATAACATGCTCTTATTGCGGTGAATGGGACCACAAGAGTATAGATTGTCATCGTCCAACAAATAAATGTAACCAGGAAATAGGATCAGGATTCAAAATTTTGTTACAAAAGAGGAAAGTTCCAGTGGCACTTTAACTCGGGCCTAGACAAGATAGTAGCCAAGAGCCGTTGGGCCGGATGCTCCCATCGAAATGGTCTCTATAGCAGATGTACAGGAGTCGATCCGACACAAATCCAGGGTTTCCCGGGACTGTTACAAGAAAAATGGAATGAGCATGATACAAACATTTCAAAACAAAGGGTCTGATAACCTTCGGGCTTAAGGTTACATGAAGGGTAAAAAGCGAAGAAAAGGCCAGTTTGTCATCGCCAGAAAAACAAATAACACGATTGCAACTAATTTGGGATAATTTGATCTTCAAATTTTCAAATTTCTCAAAAGTGTTAGGTGCCACATAGTTGAATGTTGCAATATTACAAATTACTCATAAAAGCAAGTGTGTAACTTAAAATGAAAAACAGATGAGCTTACTTTTGCAGGTTAAAACGACCTTACTTCACCATCCAATTATCCCAAATTAGTTCCAATCGTGTTAAATGAAACCGTTGCGAAAAAAGTGCTCACGATTAAAAGGTTCTGTTACACACAAAAGGACAAAGTGCATTTGAACCGGTTAAACCCACCAGCCTGCCTGCCTCATTTTGTACTAGGACCATGCTTCTACACAAAGAATACATTGAGGTGCTGTATGTATTCTTCATGTACTTGTAGAAGGGGACGCAATATGTCTTCAATTTGAGAATGCAAAGAATGCACCGAATGTTTATGAAAAAAACAAGTATCGTGTTTTTAAATTAAAATAAACAAACAAACAAAACCAAATATTTTAAACACTGTACAGACAACTGCCAAACATAACATATTAGGTCCCTACATTGTGAATGGGGTAGCACAGGTCAGGTATGTCGACAAAATAGATGTTATAATATAATCTTTCAATATTAGCAAACATTAGTAAATGATTGCAAATAATATAATAACCGAATAGAAACCTTAACACTAGTAAATAAAATACAATTGTATCGAAGCATGTCCTTTTCAGCCTTCGTGATTCTTGGTTCAATCTATTCCAAATTTAGTTTAATGTATCTGAACTTTAGCACACTCTTGAGATAGCGACCTTTCACATCATTAGCATGAACCAATCATCTTGGTGTTAATTATACGAAGACTACAATTTCAAATGTAAATGAATGTGTCATCAATTGTACATAAAATCGTAAAAAAAGCGCACAGTTTAATCTGGCTAACTTGTCCAAAGGTGATTTTATGCCTTCTTGCAAACGTAATTAATTGCGCTTAAACTTTAAAACAAACGCCAGATCGTCTGACAATGGGTTGTTGAGTATTAATCCTATCAAGTGCAAGGTCCCTACAGTTTCATTGAAAAGTAATGTTCTTTTATTCCCATAGAGAGTCGATACCCATAGGTTGATTAGAGCCAATAGTATGCGAGATCTCGATGTCATTATCGATAAAAGATTAAAGTTTTGCGATCACGTGATCAGCGTGATTAGAAGAGCTATTGGGATTAGTATGAGGCAATACTCATTGTATTAATAATGATCATGTCCTAAATTGTTGCACATTACCATTGTTATGTCTAAACTTAAATACGCTTCTGTTAAATGGAAAACTATACGTAAACACCAGTCTGACAAAACTCAAAGAGTGCAGCGTAAATCTTTAACATTTCCTGATAATTGATCGTTAAATTGTTGAAGAGTAATTTGGTGAGAAAGGTGGCAAAATGTACACGGTCCGTCGCGTTTCAGTTAAAGGCGAATGTTCTCCGTTCCTCAAAATGTGGTTCTTACTTGTTCATATATGGTAAATTTTCTTCGACATGACGATATTAGCTCGGGATTAGCATCATCGACAGATTTTGTCCGTCACGTTTTTACATCATCAGGAAATAATTGACTCAAACTTTGTAGAAATCGTTTGTAAAAACCGTTTCCATTCCCGTCTTACACTCCGAAATTGCGATGTTGTTGTCAGGTGCTCGATCAAATAGTTTATAAAATACTAATAAACAGAGACCGTCTCCAAGAGCTCACGGCCCGGCCTTCAAGAAAAACATTTTCAGTCTTTTTGTAAAGCTCAGTAAAGATGGACGTATCGAACTCAACTGACCTTTTAGCTAAACACTGTAGGTGCCATTATTACTCTCCGTGTGACAGCTTGCTGGCATCGGTGCATATTTCAGTGTCCACATACCCCCAAGGCCGCATTCCAGTCCAGGCGAAGAAAGGTTCAAAAATCAACCTTTGCCCTGTACAAGTACTAACATACCTAAGCATTTCGTGAATCACACTGCACAAAGAAGCTAGCCGCTTTCATCGACGTGAAGATGATTCATACACCAGTAATTCGCAAATTTGAAAAGATGAAGAATGCAAACACCTATTTGTGTATAGATCTTTTGTCTTCCTTGGAGACATAAAATACGTACATGTTGTCAAATTGTAGTCGACCCGCAAATGGCCTATCTTTCACGTCATATGTCTTGAAAGGGGAGATCTACAAAACGAAATTATAGAGAAGACGTTAACGTAAGTGAAGGCTATATTGAGGTGTTTTTTTTTCTCATCCAAATCCGGTAACCTATTCGTCTCTTGTTCAAAAGCCTTTTGGAATTGTGTTCAGTAACTGTTCAAATTTAATCTTTCGAAACTGACAATACCACTTTCATGTCATGTTTTAAACTTTGCCAAAATGTAATTTTTCCTTTTGGAACTCATTTTGAAGCTCGTGAAGTACATTAGGTAAAAATTGTATTGTTTGTGCAACGATTGATTTTGTTGGGTTCTTTCTAGTGGCATGATATCGTGCAAAACTCAAAATAAATTGTTTCGGATTGAAGAGGGTTTAACCTTAACTTCATAGTCTACACGTAAGAAGGAAACATTTATCAACTACCATAAACAAATAGGTGCACACACTTTGCATATTTTGAAAGCATAGCTATTGCAATGTTCCTCTGCTGTAGAAATTCGGTCATCACTATTGACATGTCGGTCATCTCTATTCACACATATGCACACTTAGGGAATAATTGAACTGCTGTCTCTTAGGCACGTAACATGAAACATAGTTTGGATCAGTGTATTAAAACTGGTCCTTGAACTTTAAACTTTTACTTTTTGGACAGCTACAAGTCACATTTTCACCTGTACATTTTGAATACTTTGGTAATTACTGTAACGTGCTTCTCTAGTCACACCTTTCGACAGATTCTTCACTTTACGACCAGAACAAGTGTGAATGAAAGTTTACACCAGGGATGAATTCTCGGAAGCAATAACTATGGCGTAATAGGTGAAAACTTTGGACTTCCCTATTATTTATGGCGTCATAGGAAAAAATGACGATAAATACGGAGCAAAACTAATCTTTATTTATGAGAAAGAGGCCAACAAACCATCATTATTTATGCTGTGAAAAATGTAGACAGTTTATGTGGCTTTCACTAACATTTAATTAAAAAAAAATAAAAAGTCATCCTTAAGTTTCAAAAGCGGGAATTAATTGCAATTCTTAAACCCTGGTCCTTGCTTGGATAGTTTATTCATCATGTCAGACTTCATATTATCCCTATTTATGTGTATTTCATTAAAACCGTGTCAGTCATATTCGCTGACCTTGAGACGAACAATAAAATTATTCTATGAAATTATCGGAAACTCACCGGAAGTCATGCATTTACAAATTTAGATTTGCGAAACATGCGAGAATGAACTATATAATGTGTCTCCATACTTGGCTGATTATGTATTCGTAGTCTTGAAGATACACTGCTACGACCAAGTATTTTGACAAGGACTGACTTAATCTTAGCAGGAGGCCAAAACTAGACATTAACAAAAGTTATGTAACCGTTTTCCCCATCTCCTCGACACAATGTATACAGGTGTAAATAGACAACATGTATGCAGTACGATTTCCTTCACAATTAACACAGCTCTCCATCAAAAACCCGATATGATAATTGTACCCTTCAAACTATTCTATAATGGATTTTGACAGCATGACGTACTGTCCTTTATTATATGCGAGTGCTAATCAGTGCACTGATTTAAATAGGAACATTTAGCGGGTCGTGTGTACGGACCGGTTTCCATAGTTACCCGGTCCGCCGAAGCCCTTCGACGTTTCCGACGTCAAGGTAGACGCTTAAGGCGATACCGAAGGATTCAAATTGCTAAGCAACGGTTTATAAGGGTATTTTCCAAAATCAATCAAAATGCAAAGTTTTCATGGTTTTCTTTGCATAATAAAGATTCACAGAACCATACAATTCCAAAATAAGCAGGTTTGTCGCGCGATTGGTCAGTGACGTCACACATATACAAATTTTCACAGCTCTACTTTAAAACGTTTCAGCTCCTACAAATTTGCACAAAATTTTCCAAAATTTCACAATGTAACATATGAGATACCTGTTAAGAGCCCTTAGTATGGATTAAATTATTAGTACAAGTACAAACGATTTTTGAACAGAAAAATATCTACTGTGTCATTTTGTGAAATTTTGAAGGTTTTTACGGCGATATCTCATAAACGGTCCGGAATTTTTAGAAACGCCTGCTTATTTATATTCTCATGTAAAACTTTAATAATCCTACCAAAAGTGACCTAAATTGGTTTACAATTGAGAGTGTTGAAAGATTTTGAGCATTTTCAAAATACCAGGAGTCGAAAATCCATAGAAAACAACGGAACGGTAAGATTTTGCACGTGCAAAAGTGCGCGTTTGGAACGTTGCCAGCAATAGCAACCAACGCGCGCCTTGAATTCTTCGGTATCGCCTTAACACTAGATGTAAAATATTCATGCGCACACTCCTATTTTGACTTTCTTTAAAATCTGTTTGATGCTGGTCGAAATTAGTAAAATTGTTTGACAATGTGCTGCATATAACTAAATGTTATTGTTAATTGTGAAGAGGGATATAATAAAATATACAAAAATTTAACTGTTGGCTACTCTAGCACTAAACAACAACAATAACAAAGTAATAATAACAATAACAAGGCAGTATTGCTGAAGGCAATGAGTACTTGGGCCGTGATAGAGTAATTTTGAGGACAATATATACTACTATTCAAATATGGTTTTGAATTTCCTCCTGTCAATTAGGCATTTGATTAACTGGTTATTAAACGAAGCAATTGCATGACAACGGCAAAATATGTCTAGCAACTTTTGTGGAGTTTTAGGCAGGGGTTCTTTATTTATAGTGGAAATTGCTTAAACTCCTTAAATATTCAAATTACAGCAAATTTCTTTTGTTCTCGATGGTAGATGTCTTATATTTAGATGGGCATATTTAGATTTCTACCCTATAGTTATCCCTATATACCAAAAATCGGACATCCAGCTCTATTGGCTTGCTCAGAATTAGATATGCGCATAATTAATGAGGTACAATATGTAGTGTCATAAGGTGTCCCATCATACCAAATATGAAGGGTGTAGCACTTGTGGTTACTGAGTTGTGGACAAATATATATATATTTGAGGTCAAAGTTCATTGAGGTCACGTGACATTTTGTCAAAATAATTGTATTGCTAAGTTATTTCTATATACCAAAAATCACACCTCTACCTCTATTGGCTCGCTCAAAATAAGATATGTGCATAATTAATGAGGTACAATATATGGTGTCATAAGGTGTCCTATCATACCAAATATGAAGGGTGTAGCACTTGTGGTTACTGAGTTGTTGGCAAATATGTATATTTGAGGTCAAAGGTCATTGAAGTCACGTGACGTTTTGTCAAACAAATTATATTGTTAACTTATCCCTATATATCAAAAATCAGACCTCCAGCTCTATTGGCTCGCTCAAAATTAGATATGCGCATAATTAATGGGCTACAATATGTGGCGTCATAAGGTGTCCCATCATACCAAATATGAAAGGTTTAGCACTTGTGGTTACTGAGTTATGGACAATAATGTATATTTGAGGTCAAAGGTCACCAAGGTCACATGATATTTTGTCAAAATGTCTGAGATATCTGCGTGAACAGATGGACTCACTGATGGACTCACTGACGGATATGACCCGATCTATAAGCCCCCTGGACTTTATCCGTGGGGACAAAAACTGTGTCACTGCATCCTTTAGGCAATATGAATACGACGAGAACCTAAATTTTTATTTTTCTTGGCCTTATACATGGGAGTCTATGGAGAACTGCCTTATACATGGGAGTCTATGGAGGTGTAAACTAAAAAGTCCTCTAACACGGCCAAATTCGATCGCATTGTGAAACAAATCGACGTGCATCTGTATGGGGTTGGGTACTATTCTTGTGCAAAGTTTGAAAGAAATTGACCAGGGCATGTCTGAGATATCTGCGTGAACGGACGGACGGACGGACTGACATGACCAAACCTATAACTCCCCCAGGACTTCGTCCGTGGGCACTAAAAACAACGCAACAGTTATTACAGCTACACCGGCGGTAGGTTCATATCCAGAGCCCCGTACGGTCTGCCGCCGTCACTTGAAAACAATCTCATAAACCTGGCCATATGGGCAACTGTGTATGGGCAGCTGGATGCTTGACTTCCCGGACAAGGCGAGCTGTCACGTTCAAGCTCAGGATTATTTGTCGATCAAATTTCAGTAAATTTACCTTACCTAAATGAAATTTTGTCTATAGGCTGAAATTTCACCGAAGTTTGACAAAATTGCATCGATTTTTCAGGTTCATATCCGACATTTTTGAGTTTCGAGTGCAGACAGAAATAAGTTTTGAGGCAACATGGCTGCGACCCAATGTTGACCCCTAGCCCTGCGTACGATGCTATGTGCTACAGCTAACACGTACACACAGCATCGTACGTAGGGCTAGCGAGAGAGTTGCCGACATCGACGGTTATTTATGAGAAGTGAATAAAAGACTGTCATTTTTGGAAGCGATCGAGTAGCTGAGGTAGGCTGGGATACGACTTGGGCCCAAGAATGCTGAATTTCGGCAGTAATTTGGCTTTTTACGTCAAGTCCCAAAATGGATTTGAAGTCACCGACCCTACGTACGGGTTTTTACAGGGCTGTGGTGAGCGGGGCGATTAGCTGTAGCGGAATACACAGCATCGTACGCAGGGCTAGTTGAGCCCAAGTGAAAATGTGTTCGCGATCAAATCTTCCTATATTTTTTTCAGAATTTTCGACAAAATCATTGCTTCTTAAATCTTTTGTAAAATATAAAATACTAAAATAAAAATGCGATGTGCCATGTCTCCAGATTTCTATCGTTCGTTGACCGTTCGACGGAATACTCATTTCGCAAACTTGTGACGCAGTTGAAATTCAATACTGACCGCCAAATAATCTTAATGAGACGAGAACATTCTAGACATCCTCCAAATTATCCAACCATTAGCGTTAGAGTTCAGCTCGCTTAGAGTATCATAACATTCTTTGGCCTTCGTTTAGATCGACCCTAATCTCTCCCATTTTGGAAATAAAAACACAAGCTACCTTGACAAAACTTTGTGCACCATCCAGGACCAAACGCACTACAAATCTGTCTTGACTTCATCATCTCCTTGCATGGTAATCGGCATACCGTATTTTTTAGCAAAGGAGACACAGAATACGTCGGAGTATTCAGTTTCAAAACGTATTACATTGTGTGATGTTGTCAAAAAAAGGTAATGTTACTGCAGTGGTATAAATTACAAAACACAAAAGTTCAAATCAGTTTATTTTGGACTGGCTTTACCCAACATTTCATATTGTTTCTTATGCCAGATTTGACCACGTGCTTACTGGGGACCCCTTTACATGCAAATTTTGTGTCAAATGGTGTGTTCTCCTGGAAAAACAAACGTACGATTTCTATATGAAGGAGGCGAAATTTGCCCTCAAAACTCGAAACTACCCTTTATGGGGTGTACCTAGCTATTTTGAACGAGCTTCTCGAATCTGCAGCTCTATTTCGAAATGATGGTCTGGTTTTCTCAGCTCAAGGATAAGTGTTCTCCATCGCTGTGGGCATTACTATTCTCAACTGGGGGTACAGTTTCCAGTCGTAATGTTTTTCATTGTGTCCGGGATATAAAACCGTTCCTTTTCACACTTTTACTTTGATTAACACTAGTCCATATCTTGTCAGCGATTAAACATGTTTCAAGTTTAAATGTTAAATTCTGGTCTCGAGCCCTCTTGTTCGACCAAACTGAAATTACCCCTCCCACTTTGGCTCGTCCATTGGGTGTAGCAAGGGTCGTGCCATCGCCTAGGAAACGGAGGGTGCATTAATTGTTGCATTTCGATGCACATTTTGATTATATTCAGAAGATTTTGTGGCAAAAACTCAGATAGAGAAGCATTAATATTCACATCTCACTTATTCAAGACTGGCTGAGAGCAGCACTTCCATTCAGTTAACATCATTACGCCATTTATTATGCCAAGAAAGATGAAGCCAAGATATTTTGCCCTCCCTGGTCTCAGCCAGAAATGGTTATACCTTACAGAGTTTTTTCCCACGGAATAAAAACAAATGTACTTGGGCTGAGGCCCAAGTACAATAAGAGACAGACACACAGTGTTTGGGGATCAAGGTCAACTACTTTAATACAAGTTGACAGGCTGCAAGCCAAAGTCCGCCAAAGTTTGTGTTTGGAGGAGCAACGTCGATTTTCTTTGACGCTCGAGGGTCAAAGCTAACAATGAACACTCCAGGGTAGCCTCGTTCCCACGATATCAAGCACAGCCTCGAATCCGCCCCATTTAAATTACAATAAAACAAGTATCATCGCACACAATATTGTCGGAATACCTGGGTTTATGTACCCTCGCAGCAGGAGACAATTTGCCCTCCTTGCGTCAGGCAAAGTGTCACCTGTTCTCGGGCACATAAACCCATGTATTCAGGCAATACTACATGTCATGCTATTCTCCAGTAAAAGTAATATCACTTTCCCTTGCCTATCATTTCTAGGAAATGTTGTCCTGCACACTAGCACGTCAACAAAATACTGTTTCGCTCCTTAGTCAGGTTTTCCATTCGTCTTCAATATCCTTCACTTTTGTTCTTTGTCCTTGCTAATCAATCCAATGTTCTTCATATGTCCTCTAAACGATGTACAGAACTTTTATGTTCACTTTGCAGCTTGCAACAAACACAATGTAACAACCATGCTAAAATTTTCATCGGTTTCTACCAAACAGGTTGCCAATATGGGAGTTGAGCGTCTGACTACCTTCATCAGAAACAACAGTGACTCGCTAGTGGATGATTATGAGTTACACAACACGAAAGTCGTGATCGATGGCAATAGCCTCGCTTACCACCTATACCTTGACCAGGACAAGAATATTGACTGCATGCATGGTGGCAACTACCGAGAGTATCAGGATGAGTGCATGAAGTTTTTTGAAGTACTAGAGGAATGCAGAATAAAACCGTATGTTCTCCTCGATGGAGCAAACGACCAGGGGGACGCCAAGATGCACAAGATTATGGGTCGTGCGAAAAGGAAGCTCATAATATCTTTGAATAGCCACAAAGGCAAAAAGTTCGATCAAGGGCTGATTCCACTTTTTACTCATGAGGTATTTATTCAAACTATGATCAAGAAAGATATACCTTATACTGTATGTGATTTCGAAGCCGACAATGATATCGTAGCACTCGCTAATGAATTGAAGTGCCCCGTTATCGGTGCAGACAGTGATTTTTTCATCTTCGACATCACATCCGGGTATATACCAATTTCTTGGCTTCAGTGGCGTGACAACACTCCAGATAGGCCAGATACAGATAGTGCTGTTCTGAAGACAAAAATCTACCATCTCGAAAAACTGCTGAGAATGTTCCGCGTTGAAAAGGAGCTCATGCCTCTCTTTGCAATTCTTGTTGGAAATGACTACATTCCAGGTTGCATGTTTGAAACCTTTTATCACAGATATATATTACCAGAATGTTGTGGTGAAGATGAGAAGATAATAAATACACTAAACTGGTTGTCCGGCAGAAGCATCGCTGATGTCAAATGTGAGATATTCGATTACATGATCGCATGTTAAAGAATGCTCTAGAAATATATGACGTAAAGGAAGGATCGAAGTTTCTTGAATGTCTTGCAGGTGGTTCAACAAAACCTAAGATGCAACATTTACCTGACAGCTGTACTGAACGTTATCGACATAGAAAGTTGACACCCAGTATAATTAATGTGATTACTAACAAACGGCTAATCACGAGAGCTACAAATGAAAATGTTGATCAACCAAGCTGCAACAAATCCTCGCTCAATATAAGGAAAACTCTGTATGGTATACTGTTGAAAGAGGAAATTGATGGAGGAAGCTCAGAGGCTAACCCAGTCAGAGTAACTGAATACATTCGAAAAGATGGCGAATGCTACCATGTACCTTCAATAATAACACTCAAGAATGAGGAGTGTCATACATTACCATGTCTAGGTGACGTTCAATCAGCAAACGATTCAGTAAAAAAAGCGGTCATTTCCAAAACTCTTAAAGTGAACATGCAGAAATTAGATGATCAGTTAAATGATCATCAATTGCGACTTCCGATAGCGGTTACCATTTACTGGATTAATAATGCAAACCCGAAAGTGTTTGACAGTGAACTGCATGCATTGCTTCGTTGCTTCCACAAAGGATATTTAGAAAATCCCTCGGCTGGCCAGCAGGCGAAAAGAGACGAATCATCCGTGTGTAGACAGAAACATTGTTTCCAGGCCTATGCACAGTGGCAGAGTTGTATGTACTATGCATTATATCTGAACAGCGTCCTGGGTGAACCCTATCCGATGCCGGACATGACAAAATTGTACGAAGGAACAACGATTCACCAGACATGCGAAACATTAGAATCAAGTAATCGTGAGGTAAATCTGGACAACGCAATCAGAACAATGTTCGGAGAAAAATCGTCACTACGAGACACGTATCGGCTAATGTACGATGTTGTTGAACACCACCTGGGACCCGAAGAGCTACAGACGTTTAAACGTAACTTTGCTCTACCGATAACTGATGGTAGACAACAGCGCAACACGTCTCAAGCCACACGCGATGCAACAGCTCCAAAGTTTGAGACGTCATATCCTGCATCTCCAAGTCAACGGTATAATCAATACAAAATATGCTACAGGTGTGGCGGTCAATTTCATCCTGCCTGTGACTGTCCTGCCCAAGACTTTCACTGCACAAACTGCGGAGGAAAGGTCATTTCACAAAGCAATGTAAAAACCGAAAATGTTCACCCGACAAAGTACCAGGGAGAAGTGACGTTGATGATTGGAGACGCTAACATCAGTCAAATACTATGATCTATTATGAAGGGCAGTTCATCAAACTTGTTTCCTGTGTCTCTTTCTATGCACCTTGACTTAGATAAAGAAATACAAAGAATAAAAAAGATGACCGGCAAACGCACACAGAAGTTACCCTGCGAATTTGAATAAATTACGATACAAATAAGAGTAAAAGAGAACAGAAACAGATATTTTATATTTGATAATATTTTTACCACCAACAAACTAAATTCGCGGATATGCGAAAGAAGTTATGGTGTGTAAATGACATTTTTAGTCATACTGCATGTAAGCAAAGCGATCGCAAATTCCTTCATGGAATGGCCTATGCGTCGTTTGGCTTGTGTTGACACTCCAAGAACTTACTTGAACTCAGACCTGCGCCGATGCATATAGTCCCACTCGGTTGGTAAACAACTAGCCTATTGAACATGTACGCCGCAAGTCTGGCAAATTCTCGCCTTATGGTGAAGTACTACGAATTACGTCAAAATTAGATTGTGGTGTCATTTTCTTGAAACTTTGCACAAATATTCTTGGAAGTTGTGCAAGTGCAAAAATGAAATACAAAATGGGGGTCACCAAGCTCGTTTCGATGGAAACAGACGTTAAAATGGCGACGTTAGAAATAAATAAACATGATATAATTCACTTAAACTAAAGACAGCAATTATAAAATGCATAGTAAATGAGTTAATTTTAATAAATACCAAAACTTAAGATCCATATCTTTCGAATGTATAGTTTTCATGATGTTTGTAAAGAAATTTTAAGATAAGGATCGATTACTGAATGACGATATCGAAATTATATAACTACATAATTTTCGAACTTTCTTCCTGTCGCTTTGAATGGTGTCATTTTGACCAAACTTTGCGAATAAAATCCTGACATAATACCATTTAGTTTACACTTTTAATAAAAGGGTGTCACCACGCTACTTTTTACAATATCTCCAGGTGAATGGGTAATATGCGCCTTGTAAATTGGAGAGAAATGTTACTTTTTCGCTCATATTGAATAAAAACCAGCTTCCTAGGGGGTCAAAATTTGACAATGTTATAGGTCACATGTATTTCTAAGAGACTGGGTCAAAAAATTAGGTAAAAGCGCAATTTCAACAATGACAGGTGATGTTAAATACATGCGCTACAAAATAACCCATTTGCGGCAGGCTGGACTTAAATCTGCGCAGAAACGTTCTAAAGCGCGTGCGCGTCCGAATTCGTCGCACTTTACCTTAAGAGGAAACCGCCATTCGATACATGGTAAAATTAAGTGATCGTACCACAATATTCAACCAAACGACTTAGAAAATGAATAAGGAACAGTAAACAATCACTATGGGGTGTTTTCGTCAGCCAACGTGTGAATGATGCATTAATGTATAACTAACTTTGTATATTTTAGGGCTACCGTAAATAATAAATGATTTTACAAGTTTACAAGCAAGTAATGCGCTTGAAGGATGTATATTTGCTCCTTTGAAGTACATTTGAATATTGTTCAGTGAATAGTCACTTGCTGTAATTGATGTCACTCATTTTGAGAATTTAGGCTGGCTTCCAGTTGAACAAAGGATTTCATATTTAAAAGTAACGTTAATGTATAAGGTAATTCATGGCCAAGGACCGTCTTGTTTGTCTTCAACTGTACTCATAAGACAAATTTTCATAATTATAACTTTCGACATGAAAATTTGTCTGTCTATATACCATTTGGAGCTAACGTCTCTCAAAATGGGTTTCATTATGCAACATACAACTCTAGAATAATTTACCATGTAACATCAGGAATGTTGTTTAGAATTGTGCCTTTAAATGAAAAGTAAAAAACTATTTACTCGGTGTTCTTGTCGCAAGATAAGATCCAAAAATGAATTACGTTGTTTCTCTGTTAATTGTAAATTTTGCGTGTGTTTTGTTCACTGTCGACATTTGAGGTCGTGTGGTGTTTTTGGACCACAGTGAAAATAAATCTTATGACTTTTCTGCGTTATTCATGAGCATGTAGGTTTTGATCGTGAGTTTTTTATATGTGCTATTGTTAATCCGTGTTTGTCTAATTTTCTATTGTTTTGTTTACTATTTTGTACAAAATAAATAAATGTTTGTGAAATGGAAGTCAAAGGTAATCCTGGTCACATGATATTTGTCAAAAATATTTGCCCCAATGCTTATACCTGTGTGCAAAAAGTCAGACCTGTAGCGCTATTGGCTAGCCTAGAAATAGTTATTTGCATAATTAATGAGGTTAACGATGTGGCACCATAAGGTCTCCAATCTCAAGAAATATGAAGGATGTAGCACTTGTGGTTACTGATTTACAGGCCTATTCGTGAAATCAAGGTCACAGGTCATCCTGGTCATATGACATTCTGTAAAAAAACTTTTCTCCCATACTTGTCTCTATGTAACAATGATCAGACCTCTGGCTCCACTAAAATGCCAATAACTACATATGTGCATAATTTTAGGGCTTCAAAATGCGACACAACAAGGTCGGTCCTCCATCCTACTGAATCTGAAAGAGGTTGGACTTAGCTTCTGTTTTTCAGGCCTATTGGTACATGGTCCTGGTCAAAGATCATCGAACGTCATTTGGGACACGTGGTAAACGTGGGTTATTTCTCAAACGGATATTGACATACCATACAAGTCGCTTGGAAAAGATTGATGAAAAGATTAATGAAACGCAGTTAATATAATGAAATGAATAAAAAGTCCAAAAAATTTACTTAACATTCCACCATTAGAATCAAGTTTAAACAAAAGTAATGGGACTTAAAAACAAAACGCGTAATACTTAATTATAGCAAAGGCAGACCTGCTATGTAGTATTGTCGTTCTGCTTCATCCTCCTACTTACCTGTCACTATTACTTTTGGGTTATCTCATTTGCTGCCTTCCAGAACGAGGCAAAAATTTAAATACACGTGATCTCATCCCAGGCGGAAACCGCCATGAGATTCCATATTCAAACAGTTCTCATTTGCCTCGGTGTGTGAAAACACACCGTGTTTCAGCCTTCCAGTATATGGTTTTTTGACGTCCGTTTTTGCTCTACTGTTCCTTCCTGGGAGCGTGAGTTACGGTATCGTCTATTATTTCCTGTTTATTTGCTCTCTTTAGCAGTCAGTTTGGTTTGACGGTAGTTTTTCAGGCCGTTTTAAGTTCTGCTTTGAGTTTCTGTAGCAAGTGTGTGTTTGCTATTGTTTGCTTTCCACGCTTTTGAATGCAGTGACGTGTTTGGTCAGTCTGCAGCTGTGCGAGCCATTTTCTCGTGCATTGTGTATTGTACTTATGGTAATTTATCGCGCTGGTTTTTGTGTACTGTAGGTTTACCGGTTCTGCTTGTATCATGGACCTATGTGATGTTCCTGCGAGTGACGGTTCTAAGGTTTGCGCTGCAACTAGATGTAGGAAGATTATTCCTGCTGATGACAGCCATGACAAGTGTCTTGCATGTCGCAAGTGTTCAAAGGCTAAGCCTTGTGATATTTGCAAGGATTGGTCGGATGAACTATGGCGCATTTTTACTAATCCTGAATTGCTGCAAGGTAGGCAAACTTCAAAAGGTAAGTCTCAGAAGGACAAGTCCAGGAAGTCGGCTAGTAGTGCAGCTGCTAGTTTGCCCTCTGACGAGTCGTATGTTTCTAAGGACGAGATTGAGGGTATTCTGGACACTAGATTTGAGCAATTTTCGGAGAAGGTTTCTTCTTTGTTGGCTGGTTTTCTTGCTCAATCTCAGAGTGCTGGTGTAGCAGAGGGCAATCATGTGGAGCCCCACACCAAAAGCACAGTCTGAATAGGGATTTACATGTGGACCCTACAGAGGTGATAAGTAATCAGGAGACGGCAACTGTGTCGGGAGTTGTTCCACAGCCGTCCTACAAGTATAGAGATCCTGATTCTATTCCTTGTTTGCTCCGAGTGATCTTGATGAGAGCGCAGATGGAGACAGTCATTCTATGTCTAAGTCACAGGATTATGTGCGAAGTGACATTGCTCATTCTGATACTCATTCAGAAATTTCTACTACTGATGCTGACATGTGTCAGAAGCTTTGTCTGGGAAATGGCATGACATTATTAACATTATTGGCAATGTGCTTGGCTGTACAAAAGATGATAGCAGTCATAGTCAACGTCAGTCCTTTTTACTTGGTGGAGATAGTACAGTCACAGGTGCTCCTCGTTTGCCCATTGAGGGACTGATTGCACAAAGATGGACAGCTATTGAGAAGAGTTTGCCCAGAGTGTCTAAGTACACAAAGTCTGTAGACAAGAATTTCAGGTTCCTTGAGAAAGACTTTGAGGAGTTTGCCAGAGCGCCTAGTGTAGAAAGTTTTGTCCACACTAAATTGGCGGCTGATAAGAAACATTTTTCAGCTAAGGATTTGAGAAGTTTACACAATAAGGCTGATCTTGGACATCTTATGGTAGATAAAGCTCTGAGAGTTTTACTGAGATGCATTTCACATTCATTGTTGGCAACTGCTTTTGTACATACGGCAGTTTCGCCAGGCTCTAATATTCCTGATGACCAATTGTCTAAGGGTTTGGAATTTTTGCAGTTTTCTCTAACTTCTTCAGCAGATCAACTCTTGCGTGCCATTGCTTTGTCAGTTTCTGCCAGAAGAGAATTATTCCTTGATCAGATGGATTTCCTACTAGATCAACTCGAAATCGTTTGACTAAGCTTCCTATTCGGGTGATAAACTCTTCCATGGAGAAGTCTCAGATATTTTTCACCAGGAAGCTGAAGCAGCTAGAGATGTTAGGGAATAGTCTCCCTTTCTAGACCACGTCAGGGAGTTAAGCGACCTGCTTCTTTTCAGCCAAAGTCGCAGCCTTCCGCTAAACTAAACAGACTTTCTGCAAAGAAGTCTTTTTCTGCTACACCTAGTAATTACTTTAAGGGTAAAAGGATAATAAGGGCTTTAGACCCCCACCGCCCGTTCCGCCTTTCCGGATAAGCCCAGAGACCATTCTTTTAAGCAATGACGGTTTGCCAGTGGCTCAGTGTGTAAATCTAGCACAGTTAAATATTCAAATTCCATTTCCAGAGGTGCCAGTAGGGGGAAGATTATCTCTTTTCAGTCAGCACTGGGCCAAGATAACCAACGACCCGTGGGTGTTAGGGGTAGTTTCAGAAGGTTATCGATTGGAATTTCTTCAAGTTCCCCCTCTTACAAGCAAGGTTATAAATTTTCCTCTTCCGTCGGGTTTAGGAAAGAGAAATGCTATCCTTCAGGAAATAGATTCATTAATCTCAAAGAGGGCTATCGAGCCTGTCACAGACAGATCAAAAGGTTTTTACAGCTCAATGTTTCTAATTCCAAGAGATCAGGGGGTTGGAGACCAATTTTAAATCTCCGCCCGTTAAACCATTTTCTCAAAAAGAAACACTTCAAGATGGAAACTCTACGTTCAGTATTATCAGATCTGTCAAAAGGGGATTATGCAGTTTCAATCGATCTAACAGACGCTTATCAACATATCCTTATTCACCCAGACTGCAGACATTTTCTCAGGTTTGCAGTGCAGGGCAAGGTGTTTCAGTTTCGGACACTGCCTTTCAGTCTGTCGTCAGCACCCCGTGTGTTTACCAAGGTCACAGCAGTTTTGGGTGCCTTTCTTCGAAAGCAACAATTTATGTACACATGTATCTGGACGATTGGCTAGCCAGGCAGACGCAGATCAGGTTATTGCAGCGGGATACAGCACGTATTTTAAGGACAGCTGTCAGTCTAGGCTGGCTACCAAACGAAAAGAAGTCAGAACTTTGCCCCAGTCAGAACATTCATTATATAGGGGCGAAAATAGATTTGGAGGAAGGGATTGCTACTCCTATGCCAGAGCGCTTTCAAGCTATTTGCGAAATGGTAAGTCATCTCTTGCCCGCCAGTTTTCAGACGGCGCGGCATTTTCTTCGCCTCCTAGGTCTAATGGCATCTTGCGTTCAGCTCATACCTTTGGCAAGGTTGAACATGAGGCCAGTGCAAATATTCCTTCTGTCTCAATGGAGACCACATCAGAATCCTCTAAGTCATCCTATAAGGGTAGACGCCCTGTTAATACAGCATCTTCATTGGTGGACCAACAGAGTCAAGTTTTTCAAGGGAGTTTCACTGTCCCTGGAGCCCCAGAGGTTACAATAACCACGGATGCTTCAATGCAAGGTTGGGGGGCTCATATGGGAGATTTGACCATTTCAGGAGTCTGGTCAGTAGCCCAGAGACAAGAGCACATAAATTTTCTCGAGCTTCAGGCAGTATGGGAAAGTTTAAAGGCCTTCGTCCGTCATATCTTAGGGAGATTGGTTCTTGTAAGGTCAGACAATTCAACCGTAGTATCATATTTGAACAGGCAAGGGGGAACACGGTCTCCATCTCTCTGCATCCTCACTTGGCATCTAATGAATTGGTGCATTATCAGAAATATCAGGATCAGGGCAGCTCACATACCAGGCAGGTGCAATCTAATAGCAGATGCTCTGTCCAGGAGACGACCTATCCCAACAGAGTGGATGTTAAAACATCAGGTGGTAGAGTCCCTTTTCAAGGTGTTAGACAGGCCTCACATAGATCTGTTTGCAACCCACACACATGCCCACCTGCAGGTGTATTGTTCTCCAGTTCCAGACCAAAGAGCAGAGGCAGTGGATGCCTTTTCAGTTCCTGGACAAACATGTTCGCATACGCGTTTCCTCCAGTGTCTCTGATTCCCAGAGTACTAAGCAAGATGAGACACGAGGAGTGTGTTGTCATTCTGATAGCGCCGAATTGGCCAAGACAACCGTGGTTTCCTCGATTGCTGGAGTTGCTAATAGAGATTCCAATAAAGCTACCAGAGACCCAAGACATTTTGAGCCAACCATTGTCGGGTTTTCTTCACCCAGATCCATCAGTCCTCCAGTTGACTGCTTGGAAACTGTCAAGAAACGTTTTTGCTCAGAGGGATTTTCAGCGAGAGCTGCAGAATATGCAGCGAACTCTCGTAGATCATCAACCATTAAATCATACAATTACAGGTTCAGAGTATTCAGTGATTGGTGCAAAGAACATGATGTCGATCCCATGCATCCACCTCTAAGTTCTGTGGGTGATTTTCTTGTTTTTCTTTTTGAGGCTAGAGGTCTAAAGCCCCAAACTATTTCAACATATCGTTCAGCGTTGAGTTCTTTCCTTCCGAGTTATGGTGAACATAGTGTAGGTCAGCATCCTCTTTTGGATAGTCTGATTAAAGGGTTTTTGTTAAGCGTCCTCCTCAGAGGAGACTTTTGCCTTCTTGGAGTCTTCCTTTGGTGTTAGACTCATTAAGGCCAGCTCCTTACGAGCCTATTAGTGAATCTGGTTTGAAGTATTTAACTATGAAGACTGTTTTTCTCATAGCTGTGGCGTCTGGGCGTAGACGTAGTGAGATTCACGCTTTGTCTATCAACAGTGCTTAGGGACTGGTCAGTTTCTTCAGCCTGGGGGGGGCCGGTGGATTCATGGGGGGGTCACCCTGTTTTTGACTTTGGTGATAGGGGGGGTCACCATGTTTTTGAAATGCCCAATAGGGGGGGTCAGTGTGTTTTTGAATTTTGACACAGGCTCATCATTGCCTAAAATGCTAGTGTCAGCCACAAATTTCATCATTCAGTTGTATTTTTCGGCGCGCCCTTCGGGCGCGTGTAACTTTAATAATCAGTCGTATGTTTCAGCACGCCCAACTTTAACATATCAAGCATACATATATCAGAGATATCTGTATTCAATATTTTTCAGCGTTCCCTTCAAGCTCATTACTTTAATATATCAGACATTTTTCAGCACGCCCTTCAGGTGCATGACTTTAATATACAAGGCATATACATCAGAGATATCAGGATGTTTCATATTTTTCGGCGCGCCCTTCGGGCGCCATACTTTAATAAATCAAAGATATATGTCAGAGATATCTTGATGTTTGCTATGTGAAAGTGTACCATTATGAACATCTGCAGTTCATATGTAAAGGATGACAAATTCCTGATACTTTTATGTTCTCTCAATGAGAATTCAGTATGAGAAAGCAACATGCACTAATATTTCACATATATATTTGATACAGTGACTTATTTTAGAGATAGAAAAATGACAAGATATCTTTCCTTCTCATTGATGCAATATTTCCTTGTTTCTCGGTTTTCTGTAGAAAGATGCTTTTTTAATAACAAAATAACAGTTAAAAAAGGCAGTTTTTGTCATTATTAGCTGTGCTTTTATGGTTTCAATGTTACAAGAAAAGGTATTCTCAAACACTGTAAACATCAGATTTGGCTAAAAAAGCTCTCTATGGCTCAAACTTTAAGATTGACACTTTGAAATTCCTGTCTTAAAACTGATATGTCAACAATTTCATTAAAACATAGAATGACTATTTAAAATATGTGTAAAATGTAAAATATAATATATATATATATATATATATATATATATATATATATATAATATATATATATATATATATATATATATATATAATTTATGTCCATCTTTTGTTTTACCTATGTCGCGCGGGGGGGGGGGGGGTCACCCTGTTTTCGAAATTTGGAATAGGGGGGGTCACCCTGTTTTCAAAATTTGGAATAGGGGGGGTCAGCCACTTTTTGACGTCGGCAAAAAATAATCCACCGGCCCCCCCCCAGGCCGAAGAAACTGACCAGTCCCTTATCTCAGATGGGAGCCTACAGGTGTTAGATTGTTGCCTAGGGCAGGTTTTCTGGCAAAGAATGAATCTGTATCTCGTGTTGGTACAGAGATATTCATTCCGAGTCTTGAAAATATTTCAAGTGATCCTCAGGATAAACTTATTTGTCCTTGTAGGGCTCTTCGTTACTACATTAAGATGACTGCACACCTTCGTGGTAATACAGAACAGTTGTTCATTAAGGTGTCTCCAGGTCAACATGGTCCAGCGTCCAAGGACACTATTTCTAGATGGTTAAGGGATACAATCCAACTTGCCTATGATTCTTCCGATGGCCATTGTAGACTTGTGCATTCCATCAGAGCACATGATACGCGAGCTATGGCTGCCTCGTGGGCTTTGTTTAAAGGAGTGTCAGTGGATGACATTTTTAAAGCTGGTTTTTGGGCTTCTCCAAATACCTTTATTAACTTTTACCTCAAGGATGTCCTATGGAAGCTAGTTTTGCTTTAGGTTCTTTGAGTGTGGTTCTACCTAGGTTGGGAGTATTTGTTTGACATACCCTCCTCCAATTAAGCTTTGGATTCTGTGTAACCCAAAAGTAATAGTGACAGGTAAGTAGGAGGATGAAGCAGAATGAAAGTTTCCCCCCAGGAAACATCTTTCTGCAGAACTCCTACTTACCTGTCACTCCTCCCTCCCTCCTCCCCACTATTTGATAGTCTATTATGGAGGTTGAGAACTGTTTGAATATGGAATCTCATGGCGGTTTCCGCCTGGGATGAGATCACGTGTATTTAAATTTTTGCCTCGTTCTGGAAGGCAGCAAATGAGATAACCCAAAAGTAATAGTGACAGGTAAGTAGGAGTTCTCGCAGAAAGATGTTTCCTGGGGGGAAACTTTCATATTCCTTAAGGACTTTGTTCACATACAGATAAGCGGCAAAATCTTTCATGTATGAATAACAGTTTTTCATCGTTACATAATGAGGGCAAGGTAATAAGAGTTACTTATGGTCAGATTGCACTTCACTAGAAAAATCCTGCACTGACTACGTTTTTCTTATGTGTGTGTGTGTGTGTGTGTGTGTGTGTGTGTGTGTGTGTGTGTGTGTGTGTGTTTGTGTTTGTGCCTACAATCGGTGTTGTAGAAATGAGATTAATATCAATGCTCGGCTCAGCTGTTACAGAGCATGTTGACATTATATTCTATGCTTATATAAAACATCCATAAGTGACAACCGGATCTAGGTGATCCAAAGTTCGGAGTTCGACCGTAAGTCCATTATAGACATTACAAAGTTTAGGATGAAAACAACGTGCAGAGGCTGAAACTTAGCAGTTAAGATTTCATGACTTCGATATTTTGTAAGGTGAAGGGGTAAATCTGGAATGGATCTGGATTAAATCCTCAAAATTGCAAGAGTCGAACATTTGGAATATTTCATCGATAGGATAAATCTGTTGTTATCGCGTTTGTGTACATTTGATAACTTATCTATGTTCTTGGTGAGAGGTTCCAAATTGAATCAATGTACAGGGATGCCGGAAAGTTGTAGCTGATGGTGAAAGGTTTATTTGAAGCGTAACTAAAACCAGAAATAATCTAGATCGGCAAGTCTAACGCTACACATCAAAGCTTAGCTTTAAGATAGACGAAATTCAGTAGCTAGAAATAGAGAATACTTAACATGAAGCAAATCAAAGTTTTAAAAAGTTTAAATGTGAGAAACTTAGTACATTGAATAACAGGTAAAATCTGATATACTTTATTAGATTTACATATTCATGCTGAAATATTGAGGCATAGAAGATGCTTACTATAATTCATGAATTCTTTGAAGTAGTTCTAGCGCATATCAGTAGCACTCTGTCGTTCCTATGTGAATGTGATACCTGTGAAAGAAAGTTCCAATGTCTAGGCTTGTTTTAGCCAAAACTATGGTTCTCCTTTGTCTTACTCGAGTGTCCGCTACGTTGTGGCAAAGGCATGACTATTACTGATAGTAAACATGTTTTGTTTGTATTTAATGAAAGTGACCTTCCTGTTCTTACTTCTTTGTTTCCAAACGGAACTTCAGTAGTGAAATTAACTTTAATTTACAACAATTAGAAAATGCAGTTTTGAAGGTCTGCCGACAGCATAAAAAAGTTTGCCGCACGTTTTGTTCATGCAACTTTCCAATAAAAATTACAATCTCTTTTCTACAGCAATGCCAAAAAAAATCTTGTTACACTATAAAGCATTTATGTATATTTTGGCTAAAATTACAACAAGCCGACGTCGTTGAAAAGTCGCTTAATGTGAAGAATGAAAAGATCTGCCAGTCATCAAATTAGTTTTCACAAATTCATGTCCTACAATTTTATCAAAGAAGAGTAACTTTGTTCATTTTATGACTACAATCATATGATTTACATTCAAAATTGTGTACACACAAACATCAACAATTACACCTAATCAGCAAACTGTCGTCACTACAATTTTTGTAGTATATGCTTGTCATGATAAACAACGACAGTGCACCATCTAAGTATCATTTACATCAAATTCTATTGCTGCTGAACTTCGTCACAGAGTTGTATACCTTAACATCCATTTGCGTCAATGCATATATATTCTGTATATCCTGTATATCATGTACACCATGACGAACCTCGATTTACACAGGATTTAACCCTTGAGTGCTGTAATTTTTACCACTAAAATTTTAGTGCAATATTTCACCAATTTTTATGAATTTTTCTGTAAATTTTGTGATAATTTTGAACCCAATGGCCATCACATTTCATTGGCTACAATTTCCTGTCAAAATTTTGGCAAAAATCTGAAAAAAATTGACAGGGGTACATTTTATACAGGCGGCAAAAGTTGAATTTGGCGCTCAAAGGGTTAATACTATTTTATCCACATCACAACCAATGTATAGGTATATCAGCATATTACGCTGGATTGAAACTCTCCTCAATAAAATTTTCAACAGTTCTCTTAAAGTAAGAATAAAAGTCAGGGTTCACAATGCAAATTTTGGTTCTAGAATAACCAATTACCTTACATTTAGCGATATTTGCCATTCAAAATGGCCGACATCTCTGTATTAACTCTATGGCGAAAAAGGTTTTTTATAATTTTACAAAA
Organism: Ptychodera flava; assembly: GCF_041260155.1. Taxonomy (NCBI): domain Eukaryota; kingdom Metazoa; phylum Hemichordata; class Enteropneusta; family Ptychoderidae; genus Ptychodera; species Ptychodera flava. The sequence continues at coordinate 24,756,319 of NC_091940.1, forward strand.
TGAAGACGGTAAAAGCTTACCCTAATCAAAGAGAATCACAATGGAGTGGGCTTCAACGATCAGCAGACCAGAAGAGAACTATAAAATTATTGAGAGTTCGAATATATGTCTACCTTAACTCAGAAAATGTTATTTGCCATATGATCTGATACGCTGTTAAATTATAAAAATGAAGAACATACCAAGGGGGTCTTCGTGCCAATTGAAGTAGATAAACATACTATGTTAAATCAACATTTCTATACTCAAATGCCTGTATAGGAAAACTCCAAAACAATAGCACTTCTGAAATGTACATCGAAATTACAATCTACACTTGCAATAATGTTTATAAATGAAAAAGATGAGTTATGGATTACCATTCTCCTGAACAGTGGGTTCGTAAATAATTACTAGTACCTAATTTCAAGGTATAAAGCGTCTTAAAACGGTTATTAGAATGACAGAACCCGATTATCGCAATGAGAAAAATCACAACTCTCTTCACAAAAACATCTCATTGCCTAACTACATAATTGTTGTGGGTGTAAAAGTGTCCATTCAGTACAATGTGGAATCTGAATTAAATAATCTAAATATACAATGTTGTTCTCCTTGACATAAAAAGAACATATGTATTTTTGCATAAACAATGATAAGTCAGAAACCGGCGGAACATGAAGACTTTTCATTTAGTATTATTGCCGTTTAGTCTCACACACCGGGTAACTGCTTGTTTGGACGCGACAGTGTCCCATGAGCAAATGTCTCATCGTCATTCATTCTGTGTTGCTTCTTGCTGTAACGTTGGCGCGAAACTTATCAACATCGTTCGAAGCCACTTATATTTCGAGAAAGTTTGAAATCAGTATTATTCGGATCGCTCGTTAAATATATACTTCCCTGGGGTATTGGTATCACGGTAAGTAATCCTCCAATTTTCTACAAAAGGTAAAAGTATGAATGTCATTTACTCACAGACGATAAGAACTAATGAATGTCTTTGCTATACAAAATCAAGAATAACTTCAATTATTGCAATGTAATTAAACTGAACCTCGGAACACATTTAAGGGTACAGCAAATACTTCCACTCCTTAAAACTAAATCTATTTTTTTGAATTTTCGTCAACACTTCAGTTTTCATTAAAAGAAGGCGACCATACGCATAAAATAGACAAAACACGAATGTGATTTTTGAGTACAGTATGTTAGATCTGAAAAATAAACATTTATATCAGACTGATAAGAAAATAGTTAAATTTGATCTCTGTAAGGTTTAAACCGCCCCGAAGTTGTCGATTTTGGTGTCATTCCAAGTACAACACCCACAACGTGGCGGTCTCGAATGTATATATTTTAACGAACCTTTTGCAAATTAGCACGATTGGGTAGTAAGTTTCACCTATTTGACCCGTTAATATCTAACTGATCTTCAATGAACATAAAAGGAACATCATTACAAAACTATATTATTCGCGAATGCTTATGACTTTGACCAATCTGGTTGAAAAAAAAACCGATTATGTCATGTTATTATATATATTTTAATAAACTGATATATCAAGATGCGCGGTACATTTCTGGCATATTCTTTTTCCTTCCACTTTAAAGGTTTAGCTTGTAGTGCGAATAATCATAAATACCGTTTCAGATATTCCGTATGCTACAAGAAAAGTATTCTCTCACCTATTCTTGGCCAATATCCTGATTGAAACATTCACAGCATTGCGGTACCATGTCTCTTTGAGCCACTGATGTCAAGGGATAATAGAATACATGACCATTGGTGCACTTGAACCAGTCGCCACTAGCCCAGCTACGATATGAAATTGATGACACATCAAATGTTGAAGGGATGATCATTGTTGATAGAACCTGTGGATGTTTTCGCTGTAGATTCTTCAACATTTTCAGTGAATAGAGCCCATCAGCTGGTTCCGGCGGGATCGGATTATTGTGCTCATGGAGGCGGAAGAAAGCGTAATTATAACAACCTCTCATTTCACTTTCTGATGGCGATGAGTGACTGTATACAGGTGAATAAGCGTTCGCCATTTGTTGGTCCATTTCTTCAACAATCCTCTTAACGTCATTTTCAAATGAAGGAGGAAATGAATTCACCAGGTATGACTCTTCAGATTTGTGCTTCTCCATGGCAGATAGGACACTCTGCAGCATACACTTCACTGTTGCAATGTCTCTGTAACGTATGATGCTATACTCAATGCGGGCCATTTCACTCAGGCTGGCAGCTTCTTCCACTCTGTTCAGGAATAATTCTCGTTGATCGAGTGAAATAATGGCTCTGACCAGATACCTGATATTTGCTTTTGCAGAGGGGACGTATATGTCTTCATTCGCATACTTTAACCTTTTAATCACTGCTGTAATGTCATTGTAATTTTGTTTGATCAACGTCTTATAACGAGTGCATGTCAGGATACTCTTTTTGCATTTCGGGCAGGTTTTCATACCTACTGGGTAGACTCTGTTGCGGGATAGAGTAGGTGCCATGTGACGATCAAGATCTCTGACTTCGAACAAATGGCCGCAATAAAGCTGAACAAACCGACTCTTCTTCGTGTATTTTCTCCCAAAGAAGGATGCAGCTGCTACTACCTGGTCCCTGTTGCAAGACCTGCACACACTCGGACAACCCTCTCCACACAGACCAGTACACTTGTGGTCGCGGCCACATGACAGCCTTGCGTTACATGGTTCATTACATCTTTGTCTGTCGCAAGGCTCATAACATCGCTTTAGACATTGATGATGACTGCAACTCCAGACACAGTTGAGAAGACACAGCTTTCCACGAGTTCTGTGCTCACATAACTGGTTGTGGTTCATTTCGCAAGGACCACAGGTTTGGTAACATGGCTTCAAACAGGTATGTCCACAAACAAGCTTGCGACAACATTTCTGGGTACAAATATTGTGACTTCCAATTGATCGACAGACACCACACTTGCCAGTGCACCTGTGATCACATGATAGAGGGGCTCTACAGGCGTGAGGACATAATATCATCCTTTCACAGCATTTTATTTTGACTGCATGACCACAGGATTCAAACGTTTTGGACACAGTCTCCATACAAGTAGTATGGCACTCCTCATGGCACAGATTGTTGCATTTGTGACTACATGAAAGTAGCCTTTCACATGGCATTTTGCACGGGACGTGAAATTTTCCATTTTCGCATTGCCCACATTTGCTTTTACAGTAATGCCCGCATTCTAGAGTACTCTGACATGGCATTGGACATTCAGCAGCGGTCATCCAGCATGGTCCCTCGTAATTATGGTGGCATGGCCAATCGTCATGTAGAACTTGAACACAACACTTGTCCGCACAAGGTTCCCCACAATTATTTGGGCAAGGATGGCCACACATAAGAACCTTGCTACAAGACATTTTACATTTGTAACTGAGAGGATCTTCATGGCATGCCATCATTTGTTTGTGTCCACAGACTCCAACCTCCTTTTCAACCAGTTTCTCACATTGAGAGGGACATGGTTCATAGCACTGTTTGTCACACTGATGACCACAATAAAGTTGCTTTAAACAAGGTTCCTGACAGGAAACTGTGCTTGCATCTTTGTAACATGGCACAAGTTGATTATGACCACACATTGGGATTATTTTTATCATTTCACTTTTGCAATCTCCACATACTTCATGGCAAGGTAAGGGGCACTTGTGTCCTCGTTCACACAAGTGCTCACAAGGTTCTTCGCACATGTATTCTTCATGATCTAAGTCACATGGATGACAATGTTGTTTGCACATATGATCACAAGGCAATCTATATCCGCACAGGGCTTCACAACCTCCATTAGGAACTGCTTTGAAGTCATCACTTTTGGAACAATTTACCATAGTTTCAGGATGGTTTCTGCAGAATAGTTTCAGAGAGCTACCTATGTTTCCACTTGTCTGTAGATCTGCCGTTATTTTACGCCAAAGTTTGTTCTTTTGTGATAGCAGCTGAAAGTTTCCTATGCAGTAAAACCCCATGCGCGCTCTGCTAAGGGCAACACACACTCGATTAGAGATATTTAAAAACCCAATGCTTCCTTCCTGATTACTTCTTACTAGTGATAACAGAATGATATCATTTTCTTCACCTTGAAAATTGTCAACTGGACATACCCGAACACCACTGAACACATCCTTTGGCATCAACCGGTGAAGTTCGATCAACTGGGCTGTATACATAGTCAGTATGGTTATCTGTGATGGCCTATATCCTTGTTGAAGCAGATATTTACACAGGGCCACGAGATATGTGGCTTCATGGGTGTTTGAACGACTTCTTATATCCTCCATAAGTTCTTCGTCTTCTTGGTGGTTGATAAAGAATATGTTCTTTCCAACACCTCTGACACTTTCATAGATTTTCACACTGTCATGGTTTTGCAAATTCTCATAGATATGTTTCATAGGTGCTGCTATCTCTGGTCTCATACGGTGCTGAAGGCGTAGCTTTTCAAAGTGTAAACCATTGTTGATCATTCTTTCGAAAAGAGAAATATCTAGATTGTATGACTTAGCAAGCTCGTAGACTGTCGGATTTGGACGAAGCTGTTGGTGGTCGCCAATCAGAATTAAGTGCTCACACTCAGGAGTGATAGTTGTGATAATATGAGATTCAAGCACCTCCGCTGCCTCTTCTATGATCACAATTTTGGGATTTATTTGCTTCAGTATGGAGCGATATTTAGCAGCTCCAGTTGTTGTCATTCCAATAACCTGGGCATCTTTCAGTAATTTTAAGTCTTCTTCTTCGTGTGTTTCCTTCAGTTGCAATGCAAGTCTCTCATATTGACTTATATTATGCCGCATTCTAATAGCTCTCAATGGTTTCGCTTGGCTCACCCAGTAGTAGTACAGCTGCCAACGTTTGTGTAGGTTGAGGGACCAGACATCATTGATTTTTAAGGCCTCTTCTTCACTCATCGCCTCTGTGTTTCGCACGAGCATGTCAAACTGGTGTTTCAATTTCTTTTTTCTCTTTTTGGTATTTCTTTTATCTTCTTGGAATCCGTCACCCGTTTCACTAGGGACTTCATTTTTCACACTGTCAAGTATCTTCGACAAATTTATCTCATTCACTTTACTGCCCATCATTGCACTTGAATCATTTCCAGAAAATTCAGACTCCACAGAGTGCTCAACTGTTCCTTCAGTGTCAATTGTACGAAGCTCATTGATGAATTCACCTTGACCTTCAACTTCGATTTTGGGACAGTTGCCCTGGCTTCCATATCCTCTGTCAACTGCTCGATGTTGACTCTTGTTTCGACTCCATCAGACTTTGATTGTAATGTAAGATCTTCTTCTCCCATTTCTTTTATCTTCTCAAGCAACCATGCCTTGATGACTCCTTGGTCACTGCAACTTTGTAGGAGGCTAGTTTTATGGGATTCGGGCATCGCAGAAAGTATTTCTTCTTCATTAAAAGTCTTCTGCATCTTGCCGTCGTCTTCCACATCATTCTTTATTTCTTTTTCTATTTCTCTCATCATTTCATAAATGCATCTGCCAGTCCCCTTTCGTCTTTTGTTTGCAATTTGGAATCTTTCGAGCTTCTCACTCTTACTTCTACTTCCAACTCGAACGATGCCGTCATCTACAAAGCTGGTAATTCCCTCAAGAAATTGATCAAGAGCATGATTGGTGTAACATACGACTAAAATCGGAAGGTTTGCCGTCTCTACCATTTCTCCAAAGCCTGTCATATCAGACTCTCGCTTGTGATTGTTCAACAGAACATCGACCATTTTTAAACCAATGTACGTCTTTCCGGTACCTGGTGGTCCTTGAATGACTACAAGTTCCCTTGTTAATGCAGTTTGCAATGCTTTCAATTGTGAGTCGTCAAGGCTCATAGCATTTCCTGAGGGCCATTTGTCAAGCTCCAAAATCGGGAGATTCGTACAACTTTGGCGAATTTCCTCATCTGCATCTGTCAGGAGGCAACTTATGTCATAGTAGGCTGTATTTTGCTCTCTTAGATAGTTTGGCGGTGATACATCATTCTCACAGTAGACAATGTGTTTGCTGAATGGCAGTGAATCGCCATTAAGCTCTTGCAGCCCTTCGAGCACATACCGATAGGCTTCAAAAAAGGCTGCTGACTCAATCATAGTGAAAGACTCAGAGGTAGACTCGTCAAGGGCTTCATCTACAGTTTGAAACCTTAGTGTTGTCATCCCCTGTTCAAGGTCACTGACATCTCTCTTTGCTACTGTTGCAAACATTATGGTCTTGAAATTGTTCTTTGACAGGCATACCAATGATCCATACAGAAGGCGTTTACTGGTAGACCATCGAACATTTTTCAAGTTAGAATTTTGAAATGTGACAACATGACATATGCCTTCTGCTCCGTGGCATACAGGCTTCCGAATTTTTACGCTTTCGTAGGTCCGAATGTCTGTTACCCTCACTCTTTCTTCCTTTGGTAAACTCTGGTTGTTCAAGTACTTTGTAATTCCGTCACGCATTGGAGCTATGAAATCTTCCCTTAAAAGTCGAAATTGGACATCTAGGTAATGATCTGCATCTCTGAATGCACCCTTTGGGATATTTGGACGCAAGAAAGGTTCAATATTGGTCATGATGTCAGCAAAGCCAGGAAATACAGCAATATATCTAAAGTTGTTTGGTGGTTCATTTGTTTCTCCGGATACGTCTTCAGTGTAGTCTCCTCTTTTCTGCAGTTTCTTCTGCCCAGTACGGACTTTTTCAATCTCAGAATTTACTTGCTCTTGCAGTTCATCCAGATCTTCCAGAATCTCATCATCAAGGTCTATGCCATTCTGTCTTGAAGATTGTAGTATTGTGTCCAACAGACTGACCAATGGGGACATTTCTAGAAATCTGCTAGGCGTGCGCGTCATGGTGCACTTGATTAAGGTAAGTGCATATCGTATTAAAGCCTCTGATCGACTATTGAAAGTTCCAAGTGTCATTTCGACCAGTAAGTTGGCCAAGCGAGGTGTGACGTGTTGAGTAAAGAAATTACTTCCATTCAGTGTGTTTATCACGTGGATTACACTCTGAGGCACCGTTTCGCAGATGCTTGCTCTAGCCAACACTCTCAATAGAAGAAGGAAATAATCCTTTGTCATGTGTGATTCATCTAATTGTCGGCGAAATGCTCTTGTCTCTTGGCAAAGGAAGAGGACCACTTCTTTTGGATCCTTATCATATAGCTTATCCAAATTTGGATAACTGAATGGCCGTCTGTCCTCAAATGTTTGAGTTTTTGGTTTATTCTCAAGACCTGAACTGTAGTCTTCGTTTGGCGTTCTCTGACTAGATTTCGTAATGTGTTGCTTTTTCCGATTTGCAGGATTTGGTTTATGCGTCCCTCTACCAGTCATCGCATGATACGCAGGTGTCCCCATCTGAAAGCCGAAACGTCCTTGCTTTATACCTTCAGAAGGTATGCTTTGATCTTCCATCTTCCGGAGAGGATTTTTTATAGAATTGTGTTTTGATCTTCAAGACAGCTTAGTTTCGCAATCTTGGAATGCTCCTATGTCAGTCCAGTGCCTTTTGTGATGAGTTAATTGTTAGTCACCATTTCCTTGGTTCACCGACTGATGTTTCTCACCACATTGGTCTTGGTCTGTATTATTGGGATGAGTTTCTGCCACAGCTGTGGGAAAGAGATCTTATTTCCATATGCCTTATATATTGTTAAACAGACAGATAGATAGATAGATAGATAGATAGATAGATAGATAGATAGATAGATAGATAGATAGATGGATGGATGGATGGATAGAAAGATCGATTGATTGATTGATTGATAGATACAAACACATACATACATACATACACACATACATACATACATACATACATACATACATACATGCATACATGCATGCATGCATGCATGCATACATGCATACATACATACATACATACATACATACATACATACATACATACATACATACATACATACATACATACATACAATAAAATTAATATCAATATCGTCAAAAGTTGGTTTCCAAATTGTATTCTTACAATCGCGAGTTTTAGCTTAAGAACTGAATGAGCTTGATATCTGTCAATTAGAGGGCTTGTTATTTGTTACGTGCAGAGAAAACGAACAAAAGGGTGAACTCAGCAGTTTCCGTTTAAACAAAATTTATTACGAAAACAAAACTAATTGCTAAGTTAGGGACAGAGTACAAGCTTTAAAAGTGTACAGACTACTTATCTCAGCTGGGACGGCAAAGCTCCAGTCTCAGAGTTGTAACAGTCAGTTGGATGAATGAACAGTCCTTTGGCTTGCAGGCTTGAAGCTGCACAAAGACCACAGTATAATCCAGCGTTGACAGTGAAGGTCTTGAAAAGTCTTGAGAATGACTACTGCTGGAGTTTAGTAACACACAAGAGACACAATCCCAAAAGTCTGACTGGAAGCTGTGCACGTCCCTTTTATAAAGGCATGTAAGAACAATCTAGAACCTTTTATTGACATGCTAATTACTGTTCTAAAATTATCTCCCTTACACAACTAATCAACTTTCCAGAACATTCCAAACATGACTAATTGAATTCAAGGTTGTGAGGTCATCAAGGGCAGTGACCTTGGGAATGTTCTAGACTGATTGAACTCAGGTCATGATGAGTGTGGGGTAAATGACCTACATGACACACCCCCTCTTCAAAAAAGAAAATTTTTCAATGAAAAATCTTTCTTTTACAAATGTAATCTTAAAAGTGTGAACAACAATAAGTTCTAAATACGAGAGAGACAGTCTGCAATTAAATTGTCTCTGCCTTTGATATGTCTAATGTCAAGATTAAACTCCTGTAACATTAAACTCCATCTTAGCAATCTCTGATTTTTGCCTTTAAATTTCTGCAGAAAAACAAGAGGGTTGTGATCAATATAAACCACTATTGGCTGATTTGAAGAAGTAACATAAACTTCAAAATGCTGTAAAGCTAATATCAAAGATAAACACTCTTTTTCAATTGTAGAGTAGTTTCTCTGGGATTTGTTAAATTTGCGTGAAAAATAGCAAACAGGATGATCTACACCATGACTATCCTCTTGCAATAAAACAGCACCAGCAGCCGTATCACTAGCATCTACAGCTAATTTGAATGGCAAAGTGAAATCTGGTGCAGACAACACTGGGGCACTTTGCAGTATGGCTTTAAGTGTATCAAATGCCTGTTGGCATTGCTCTGACCAAACGAACTTTACTTTCTTTTTAAGTAAGTTAGTCAAAGGCTCAGTAATTGTGGAGAAATTTGGACAGAATTTTCTGTAGTAACCAGCCATACCGAGAAAGCGCATCAGTTGTCGTTTGCAGTTTGGTATGGGAAAACTTGAAATGGCACTGATTTTGGCATCAACAGGTTTTACCTCACCCTGTCCTACAGTATGTCCGAGGTAAGTTACCCTTGCCCAACCAAACTCAGATTTGGCAAGGTTGACAGTCAACATTGCTTTGCTCAGTCTCTCAAAGAACTTTCGCATGAGCTTGATGTGTTCCTCCCAGGTGTCACTATACAGGATGACGTCGTCAACGTAAGCTGCACACCCGTCTAGCCCGGATATGACGTCGTTGATCATCCGTTGGAACGTTGCCGGAGAGTTCTTCATTCCGAATGGCATCACCTTGTACTGGAACAATCCGTCTGGTGTAACAAAGGCGGATATTTCACGAGCACGATCCGTCAGAGGGACTTGCCAAAATCCCTTCAGTAGGTCAAATTTTGTCACATACTTGGCTTTTCCCACTCGGTCGATGCAGTCATCAATCCTCGGGATTGGGAAAGTGTCTGTCTTTGTTAAAGCGTTGACCTTCCTAAAGTCCGTGCACATACGATAACTGTGATCTGATTTGGGAACAAGTATGCACGGCGAACTCCAGTTACTTTTACTGGGTTCAATAAAGTCATTGTCCAGCAGGTATTTGACTTCTTCCTGGAGATATTTCGCTTTTGTTGGATTTAGTCTGTATGGATGTTGTTTTACAGGCGTACTGTCCCCAACATCAACGTCGTGATAGATGACGTTTGTCCTCGTTGGAACATCTTGAAACAGGTGTTTATATTCGTGGAGCAGTTCTTTCACCTGTTGTTGTTGTTCTGGCTGGAGGTGTGCCAACTTTGTAGACTCCAGCTTCTCCAGGATTTCTGAGTTCTGAAGCTTGACCGAGCCCAGCTTTGAGTTTAGAGTATTTTCACTTAAGTCAGTTTCAGTATCACTATCTTCATAATGGTTTGAACTGACTGCACTGACAGGCTGAGTTATAGTAGGATTATCCCTATCCAAATATGGCTTAAGCATATTTATGTGACATAGCTGTTTTTGTTTTCGCCTGTCAGGTGTTATTATGATGTAATTTAAATCACTCAATTTCTTATCAATTAGGTATGGCCCAAAGTAACGAGCATGGAGTGGTTTGCCAGGAATTGGAAGTAGAACAAGAACTTTTTGACCTGGTTCAAACTTCCGTTTTGAGGTGCTTTTATCATATTTGGTTTTCATTGACTGCTGAGATGACTCAAGATTTTCTCTGCTAATTCACATGCTTTAGAGAGTTTTGTACGAAAATCTGACACATATTGCAAAATATTCAGACAATCATCGTCGTCAGACAGGAATTTCTCTTTAACGAGCTTAAGTGGGCCACGGACTGTATGTCCAAATACAAGCTCAAATGGGCTAAAACCAAGAGACTCTTGAATTGACTCTCTAACAGCAAAGAGCAGAAAATGAATTCCTTCATCCCACTGCTTCTCTGTGTCAAAACAGTAGGTCCTAATCATGTTTTTCAAAGTTTGATGAAATCGCTCAAGAGCACCCTGACTTTCTGGATGATAGGCGGATGACCTATACTGTTTAATGCCTAGCTGATCCATTACTTGTTGAAAAATACCAGACATAAAGTTGGAGCCTTGATCGGACTGGACACATTTAGGGAGGCCAAATAAAGTGAAAAATTTGACTAAAGCTTTCACTATAGTCTTTGTCTTTATATTTCTCAGTGGTATGGCTTCGGGGAACCGAGTTGATGTACACATAATTGTCAACATGTACTCATTTCCTGATCTTGTTTTTGGTAGGGGCCCAACACAGTCTATTAGAATCCTACTAAATGGTTCTTGAAATGCAGGAATTGGCTGTAAAGGGGCCTTTGGAATGGTCTGATTCGGCTTTCCTACCATCTGACATGTGTGACAAGTTTTACAGAAATGTGTTACATCCTGCCTGAGATTAGGCCAATAAAAGTGACTGAGAATTTTATGATAAGTTTTCCTTACTCCCAAATGACCAGCCCAGGGCGTTTCATGGGCCAGGCGCAATATTTCAGCACGATAGGGCTTTGGAACCACAATTTGATGTTTTATAGCCCAGTCGTCATCAACCAAGACATCTGGAGGTCTCCATTTACGCATGAGAATACCAGATTTTGTATAATAGGAAACAGAGCTATCTGAAGTTTTATCTTCATCATCTACCCTGTCAAACAAACACAAAATATCTGGGTCTTTGTGTTGTTCTGCAATGAGATTTGATCTAGAAAATGTCTGACTTTGGTCAGCAGAAGTTTTACTGGAAGTTTCAAATCCACGAGGGATAACGGAATGATCCGTGTCAAACACCTGACTGAGAAAGGTGTCATTTAAGTCAACATCTGTGACATTATTTTTGAGAGTATTTTGATTCTCGGAAGTTTTCTTTGACATGGCTCGAGTAATGGCACATGAAGGAAATAAATCGGGTATCTCTTGTTCAATTGGCTCTGGATCCTGCTCTAAACTAGGATTATCAGTCACAAGTGGATTAGTAATGACCTTGTCCCCAGCAAGGTCGTTTCCAAGAAGAAGGTGAATCCCTTCAAAAGGCAAAAAAGGCCTAATACCTAAAGCCACAGGTCCAGAAACAAAGTCCGAAGACAAATAGACATTGTGGAGAGGAACAGGAATGTAGTCATTACAATCTACCCCCTTAATAAGAACTTTAGAACCTGAAAATGACTTTTCAGAAAACGGCAGGGTATCTGCCAACAAAAGAGACTGGGAAGCCCCGGTATCTCTTAAAATTTTGACAGGGGTAGCGGAAGAAAAATCACTAGAAAGTGATATAAAACCATCGTGAATAAATGGTTCGAAAATACCCATAATGCTATCTTGAGAAGAATTGACCTTGACCTCATTAATTGGGGATAAGAGGGGTTTAACCTCAGACAAATGTGTTACACACATTATTAGACTCTAATTGAGTTGATGAAGAAATAAAGCCGGTTGGCTTAGATCCACTTTGACCACTTTGACCTTCACGTTTTCTTTTCAATTTGAAACACTCTGACATTAAATGGCCGTCTTTCTTACAATAATTACAAGAAAGTGTACCAAACTGTTTGTCAGAAGGAGATTGAGACTTGGGATCTGATGATGTGGGAGTATTACTTGAACTCTGTGAACTGTTGTCATTTGATTTCCTACTGTCCTTTGAAAAATTCTTGGATGAAAAGGAGGAGTTAAATTTACCTGCATTGTTTCTGTATGAAAAGGACTGGGATGGTTTGCTGAGAAATGAAGATTTGTGGGTCAATGAATAATCATCGGCCAAACGTGCAGCAACCTCTAATGTATCTGCCTTTTGTTCATTGATAAACGTCTTGATGTCACTCCGGATGCACCTTTTAAATTCCTCAATCAAAACAAGTTGTCGTAATTGTCATAATTCTGACTGACCTTTTCAGAAGAACACCAGCGATCAAACAGTTGTTCTTTTGTTCGAGCAAATTCAACATAAGTTTGGTCTTTCGCCTTCTCACAATCCCTAAATTTCTGACGGTACGCTTCAGGCACCAACTCATAACCCTTGAGAATTAATTCCTTCACAGAATCATAATTTGAAGCCTGCTCTACTGACAACTGAATGTAAATTTCTCTGGCTTTACCCACCAAAGCACTCTGCAAAAGCATAGACCAGGACTCCTTAGGCCAACTCAGACTCTGAGCAATTTTCTCAAAATGAAGGAAATATTTATCAACATCCTTTTCTTGGAAAGGGGGAACTAACCTGAAATGCTTAGTGATGTCAAACTTGTCTGAAGGGAAGAATTTTCCTGACTGTCCAAGCTCCAAACGTTTCATTTCTAATCTTTCCTGCCTATCTTTCTCTCTCTGTCTTTCTTCCATTTCTAATTGCATTTGTATTTTTTCTTTTTCTAATGCCTGTCTCTCTTTTTCCATTTGTAATTCTAGTTTCTTGATCTCCAAATTTGTCTGCAATTCTATTCTAATTTTCTGAGTTCAGAGGTAGACTCGGGCTCATAATCTTTCAGGGTGGATTCCTCAAATTGGCCTAAATCAACTAGATGTTTGGCAATACGGTACTGTATTTCCCTCTTGCGCATAGATCTTTTGACTTCTACTTTAAGGAAATTGGCCAGTGTTATGAGGTCGTCTTTTCTGAGGGAATCAAATGTGTCCTGATCAAGGTCATCCATTTCCTCTGGTTTAAATGCCGCCATGATTAAATTTCGCTGAGTTCAAAGTATACAGTAGTTTTGAAAAGGCTGTCAAAATGTTGTCAAACGGCTCAAAATATTCGTCTCCCGGACAAGCCCCCAATTTGTTACGTGCAGAGAAAACGAACAAAAGGGTGAACTCAGCAGTTTCCGTTTAAACAAAATTTATTACGAAAACAAAACTAATTGCTAAGTTAGGGACAGAGTACAAGCTTTAAAAGTGTACAGACTACTTATCTCAGCTGGGACGGCAAAGCTCCAGTCTCAGAGTTGTAACAGTCAGTTGGATGAATGAACAGTCCTTTGGCTTGCAGGCTTGAAGCTGCACAAAGACCACAGTATAAATCCAGCGTTGACAGTGAAGGTCTTGAAAAGTCTTGAGAATGACTACTGCTGGAGTTTAGTAACACACAAGAGACACGATCCCAAAGTCTGACTGGAAGCTGTGCACGTCCCTTTTATAAAGGCATGTAAGAACAATCTAGAACTTTTATTGACATGCTAATTACTGTTCTAAAATTATCTCCCTTACACAACTAATCAACTTTCCAGAACATTCCAAACATGACTAATTGAATTCAAGGTTGTGAGGTCATCAAGGGCAGTGACCTTGGGAATGTTCTAGACTGATTGAACTCAGGTCATGATGAGTGTGGGGTAAATGACCTACATGACATACCCAAGACCAACATTGTACCTTTACACGCACCTGTATCGCCCAATAAAAAGGGGGGAAATGCGCCATGTGCGCGGTCTTTCAGATTTCTGACCCTTACGTTTTCAAAACATGGACCTGCTAATACGAAAAAGCAAATAAAACCCGCTTCATTTGAAGTTTTGGTTCTGTCGATTGTCATTGACACGTTCACGGTAACGTTTAGGTAAAACTTCCTAGTTTAAATTTTGAATTTTTCGTCTTAGGAACCTTCCACGCACTGTCACACCCGTAAATATCGAGGTTAGCGGTTTGTATCGTCTACTTTTACGGCAAGACGCATTTTGATCTTCACGTCTATGTATCCTACAAGGCAGAAATTATGCCACCGCTATTTTCTCTCATTTCTATTTCGTCGTAGAATGTGCGTCTGTTGTTCGTACATAGTTATTGACTTAGTCAATAGAATTCTGTTCAAGAGACTTCTCTTTGAATGCTTTCCGTTGAATACAAAAGCCGTTTCCCGTGTCAGATTCATAAGCATAGGCATTTGTTTACTTTGGTAAACGATTGTTATAGTCAACATTTGAAACATTTTCTAAAATCTTACGAAAGTGACCATTGGTCTGTACTGCATATTCTACATAGTTAAAAACAGATGTCTATATAAACATCTTAGATTTTTACTTTCATTTTTAAGGTAGAACACGCCTCGGGGACAGGTATTCGGTTTCTTAAACTTTTACAATTCTTTTCTGATATACGACTTGTGATAGTTCATTGTAAAGCTCGTTGTGTAAGAAAACCTTTCACCGGCTTAGTTTTTCGAAAGTTGAACACTTTATATTTCTCCATAGAGATAACACAGGGATGGCTGCCATTTTGAACTTTAAATATCGGTAAATCTCGGGTTAATTGTTTCTCGTACCAAAATTTGCGGGATGGCCCCTAATTTTCATTCTTGATTTTGAACTTAGAATGGTTGAAAGATTTCTTAAGGGAAGTTTGAGCAAAAGTTTGTCTTTAACTTTTGAGGCGCTACTACCTTAATTCGGAGAATTCGGTCTGGTGTCACATATTATTTTACGTGGTTACATGAGAAAGAGATTGATTCTTCAATTGTCCTCGATAGATATGGCGAAGATTAAACGTAGTTTACTTTCTCGATGTTAAAAATATGCGAATGTTGTGAAATATAATAATATGAAAGTCTACAGTTCATAAAGTTTTCCTGGCTTTAAGGTTTTTAGTAGCTATACCACTTTGCTTTGAAAGATTTAGAGCTCATTGGGTCTGTTGACAGTGTTATTAAGATCGACGATTAGTTGACGGTAGATATTAGCTACTAGTCGGAATTATCGATGGCATTAATCTTGCATGTCCCATTATCGGTAACATCAACATTATGAGTTCAGCAGCAGTCATACCGTAAAATACGCGTCACTTTCATTCATTTTAAATCAAATAAAGAGCAAATACATATTTTCGATGATTATTCATTTACATTCGTGCAATTAAACAAACAAAACCAAGCGCTATTATCTCGTATCTCGTATAGGCCCGCTGTGGTGACCTAAGTATTGAAGCAGATTTACTCTCCCCTTTATTGTAAGCACCTAGCTGTAGAAACGCAGCTATCTGTGGCGGTGTAGATTGCGTCTGTGCGGGTCAGCAAAAGTTTAACTCCGCCGTGGCGGGATTGACCTTTTGACGGCCCGCATAGACGCACGCCACCCCGCCACAGATAGCTGCGTTTCCACAGCTAGTAAGCACCAACCATGAAGGGATACATGCTGAAACTTTGTATGCATATTTCTATAAAGCCCCATTATGTGTGAAACAGAAAGGCACATGATAAAGTGTTAAAATGATATTCTTCATGTAAATAGTACCGTAACGTAGCAACCATAGCTTGCTTTGAAAAAAAACCAATGTGCAGAAACACAAATTGAGTTTGGCTGATTAGTTCGATAGCATCGACATTATCAACACAACCATAGCATTGTATAATACACAAACAAACAAGTCATTTTTCAGGTACTCTAGTTCTTCTTTCTTTCATTTTTATTCAGGGAATATTAGCGTCTATTCTGACGTATGCTTGCTCGTGTAGGGCGAAATTCGTGAAAGGGACTCAATATTAGTGATTGTCGATATATCTGGCAATAATTTAGGCGTAAGAAAATCGATCGTGTGTTTTCGTTGACAGGCCCTCAGAAAATAGGGTAGTCGGCCAGGGACTTTTTCTATTCAGTGTGACCCAGCAAAAACACAAACAAGCAGGATAATTCGGCATAATCATGCGTTATTTTTGAACTTGAGATAAAAAGTTTAGGGTCGATACAAATAGGGTAGATCTGGTTTCCATTTGACGGTAATAATAAGCTTCATAATGTTAAATCTTTCAGTTTGATTTTGGAGTTTGAATTAGAAATGAAAGCTGGTTACGGGGTTTGCTGATGCGGGTCAATGACAGAGGGTTGCTAGTCGCTGGAATTGCCTGTACCATTGCATCGTCCTGCCTCCTTCCATCCGGGTAACAAACACAAGTCAAATCTTATTGCACACCTTTTAAATGTTTTCATGCAAAAACTTGTGATATGAAAGAAAACAATCATGACTATGATTGTTCGAATAGAAAACCGTCACACTTATCGACGATTCAGATTCCTCTTTGAACTTGTTTGAGATGGCCCAACTGTAAAATAGGAGAAAGTTCACGGTAATGTCCTCCAGAAACGAGTACAAGAAATCTACAAATGTAAAAGTTTCATTTTAATACGAGTAAATCAATTAACCGTGCCAACGAGTACTTCACCACAGAGGGCGCCGTCAAAGATTCAAAGGCCCATAGCAAGGCATATACTGATTCCGGGTCAAGGTGAGACAAGGTCGGCCAGGTCACCCGACAGATTCAATAGTCGAGATCATTAAAAAAAAAAGTTTCATTCCGCATCAACCTAATGCAGTTTAATTTCTTGCGCCAGACTAAACAACCTTCACTTGAATCGGTGGCAACTGTCCGCACACCAGTGGTCATTTACACTGAGAGATATTTGATGATGATATATTTCCGCCTGCAACCGCAACATACAATAGGCCTAATGATAGATAATTTAGCCGATAAAGTTGATGAAACCCTGCTCTCTTTCAGTGTCACTACAGATAAACATGGAAGAAGACTAATTCTGCCGAATTGACCTACTTTCACTTTTAATTCGGAGAATTCCGACCCATTAATACAAATAGTGTTGATCGAATATTGGGAATTCTGTGAAAGGGACTCATTGTGCAGTGATCTCCTGCGAGTATGTTGACGATTATTTGTGTTTTGATTTGTCAGAACCATATATACAAGTTAAGTATATCAGTTATTTCTAACAGGATCGGAACTAAATTGGGATAATTGGATGGTGAAGTAATGTCGATTTAATCTACAAATGTTATCTCATCTGCTTTTCTTTTTATATTACACACTTGTTTTTATGAGTAATTTGCAATATTGCAACATTCAACTATACGGCACCTACCGCTTTTGAAAAATTTGAAAAATATGAAAATCCAATCATCCCAAATTAGTTCCAATCGTGTTTTCTCTATACAACTGGTGTTACCATAGACATTCTAATACTAATCTCAGACCCCGGCCAGACTACTTTTTCAATTTAGTAACTTTCACTTTGACCTCTGGTAATGGTGAGACAGGTCGGCCAGGTCACCCGACAGATTTTAATTGTCGAGATTATTCACAAAAACGTTTCATTCCACATCAACCTAATGCAGTTTAATTTCTTGCACCGGACTGAACAACCTTCGCTTGAATCGGTGGCGAATGTCTGCACACCAGTGGTCGTAGATACTGATGAGACATTTTAGGCTGTCTCGGAATTTCCGCAACATAGAACAATGATAGATAATTTAGCCAATAACGTCGTTAAAACCCTGCTCTCTTTCAGTGTTTCCATAGATAAACATGGAAGGAAATAACTTTCCTTTAAGGGAGACTAATTCTGCCGAATTGGCCTACTTTCACTTTTAATTCGGAGAATTCCGACCTATTAATACAAATAGTGTTGATCGAATATTGGGAATTCTGTGAAAGGGACGATTATGTGTACTTTGTTTTGTCAGAATCATAGATACAAGTATATAGGTATTATTTCCATGTAACTCCAGTTACCACGTGCATTTATATACAATTCTGCAACGGTCCCGACCAGACTGCTTTTCCAATTTAATAATTTTCACTTTGCTTTCGGAGAATTTGAAATGAAACCTGATCGTTCAGTTTGGGAGGTTAATGTTTATCAGTTGCTTAGGGATGGACCATTAGACCTTGGGAGGGGGGGTGGTCACAATGAAATTGTGAAAATTTTTTTTTTACTATTGTAAATTTCTGAAATTTTTTTTTCCAATTGAGATTAGCTGTGCAAATTTTGTTTTTCAGAGTAAATTTTCAGATTTATAATTTTTTTTTAGTTCGTCGCTGTCTGAAGATAAAGAGGGCAAAGATGTGGTGCCAAGCACCACAAGCGGCCACGAAGCGGTCACGGGGGGGGGGGAGGTCAGGAGAGGGGTGTCCCCCTGCTGCTGTTGGAGCTTTTGAAAAATAGATTAAACTTGGGGAGTATTTTTGCGGGGGGAGGTCAGGAGGGGGTTTCCCCCTCCTGCTGTTGGAGCTTTTGAAAAATAGAGATAAAAATGGTGTTATTTGGTGGCACTTTGGGAGCATCTTTTTCGGATTACACATCTTCCTCTGAAACATGGTCTTCTTGCTCCTCAGTAGCTTCCTATAGTTTTGAAAATTGACTATTTTGGTTTCCTGGCTTCCCTTTCTACTGCGTGGTGAAATGCCTACATTCACCCCACCAAACATCATGCATATCTCATGATTTACAATTGATTTTGACAAGCTGAGAAGCTAAAATAAGCTAAATAATATAGTTAAATTTGCATATTTGTGTTTTTAGAGCAATTGATGCACTTTTTTGATCAAAACATCTATTTCGCTGTAGCAGCATGTCCAAATTGATTGGATGTGTATAGATGTGTTGAAATTTCAATATTTGTCTTTTTAGGGCAATTTATGCCATTCATGGTAAAAAAATCTGTATTCTCTGAAAGGGCTTGTCCAATTTCTTTGAAATTTTCTACACAAAAACGATTATTCATGCAGATTTATTCAGTATTTGCTATCGAGAAACTTTCAAAGTTCAACCCTTTTGTGTGTTTTTGTGTTGGGATTTGTTGGATAGATGGCATTCTACGTAGTGTATTGTTGAATGTTAAAACATGTGTTGCTTTTGTTTTTTGAGGCTGTTTTTTGAGAAAAAAGAATTGAAAATGCCTTTTAAAAGCAAAATAATACATAATGCCTTGATATGTTGTTTTATCATTATTGACGTGTTTCTACTTGTTCACCCATTCTTGCATTCATCATTGCAATAAAATGCTGTGAAAAAAATGAAACTGATGTGGCCTGCATCTGTTTACCTTGATCTTAAAAGGCAAATACAACTTTCTGTCTTGACAACCATACCATAGTTTCAATGTTTTACCTAGTGTACCTGCTTGGTTTGTACGCAGGAAACAAGTAGAAAACAGGCTCTATAATTTCATAATTTTCAAGTGATCAGAATACAAAAGTCCTGAAAAGATAAGATAATCACCACTTCCAGTATAAGGGATACAGTCACTCTAAATGTATAAATTACAATTAAAATTGTGCCTGGAGAATGTACTAAAAATACAGAAAGTTGCTTTCTGTCGGTAAAATCTAAAAAAAATTCAAAATTTTAAAGACTTTTGCAGATTTTTTTTTACGCCTTTGTCTTCTGATTTATTTTTTTTTTATTTTGCAAACTAGTTTGAAGATTTTTTTTCCTAACTTTCTGCTCTGAAAATTTTTTTTTCTGTTTTGACCACCCCCCTCCCAAGATCTAATGGTCCGTCGCTTACTGTAAGGCTTTTTAGCCAAACTTTTCAATGATTGTGAATTTCTTCTGAAATTCAACTCTCACAGTAGATGGAACTAATCACGATTTTCATAGAACGTTCATAATGTGCCAAATGCCTGAAAATTGTCATACAACACCAACATGAATACATGACGTATAGTTTGTAAATTGTATAGATAAAAAAACAATTACGTTCCCGTTGCGGAACGGAAGTTAGTCGGCAGTCTCACCTTGTGACACTCTATTGATAGGCAAAAATGCAGATATTTCACTTACCACTTTTGACTGCGTATAGCCAGTGCACAGCTTGTTCACCGTCACACGGCAAAGTCAGTTTCAACGTCGAGGAAATGAGCGCTTGGCTGTCAAGTTTTCTCAGACAACGCACAAAATGTTTAAAGCCGAATACAAAACACCGCACCCTAGTCTATGGTAACTGGCGCGTGGAGCACTTCTCTATTCCAGTATGAACGATGCTTGCAAACCCCATGAGACACCAGCGATTGTTCTATAGTCTTGAAGTCTGACGTTCAGCGACCAACGTAGTGGCTTGGAGTGAAATTATTTTAGCTGTGAATAACAGTGTGATATCGCAGCGGCGCTGCATGCTGTGGCGTATCGTTCGCGCTCGAGTTAAGGGTCATCGCATCTAACCCTTGACCCGAGTGCAATACACAGCCCAGCACCGCTGACATATCACAGCTAGGAATTATCTCTGTTTGTTAACCACTGCACAATGAGTCCCTTTCACAGAATTCCCAATATTCGATCAACACTATTTGTATTAGTAGGTCGGAATTCTCCGAATTAAAAGTGAAAGTAGGTCAATTCGGCAGAATTAGTCTCCCTTAAAGGAAAGTTATTTCCTTCCATGTTTATCTGTGGTAACACTGAAAGAGAGCAGGGTTTTAACGACGTTATTGACTAAATTATCTATCATTGTTCTATGTTGCGGAAATTTCCCGAGACAGCCTAAAATATCTCATCAGTATCTACGACCACTGGTGTGCGGACAGTCGCCACCGATTCAAGCGAAGGTTGTTTAGTCTGGCGCAAGAAATTGAACTGCATTAGGTTGATGCGGAATGAAACGTTTTTGTGAATGATCTCGACTATTGAATCTGTCGGGTGACCTGGCCGACCTTGTCTCACCTTGACCCGAAATCAGTATATGCCTTGTTATGGGCCTTTAAGTCTTTGACGGCGCCCTCTGTGGTGTGTTAACGCGATATCACGAGAGTAACTGATCATACAAAAGTTTCCGCACCGGCTTCACATTGTCAGCGCCCACATTTGGATAATAATAATAATAATAATAATAATAATAATAATAATAATAATAATAAATAATAATAATAATAACTTTATTGCATAACAACACACTTCGGGAAGTGTGGTAGAGCAAGTTACAAAATCAAACGTTACACACATAATAATGAGCAAGTAGAGATTTTGCGGCCGCAAGAGACGATAAGATTTCGCGACGGCAGTTCATTACAGCGCAGAAACGTTATCATGAAGTGTCTGCGTCTGTATGTTTGTTAAGAGCAGCTAGGGCGATTTCGCGTTCGCACGAGCTTCTGTTTTTTCCGCATTCACAGTTAGGCATTCGCCGCCGACGTTATAATTAACCATGTCACTAAGTGTCTCGGCCAGTTTTCATCCAAGGTCAGGCTGTATAGTGTTAAGCAATTTTGACGCTGACTGATATTTTGTAGTCGCATAAAAATGTGGTTTGAGTTGTTGTTGTCGCATTAGAAGACGGCGCCGCTAAAAGTTATGTTGTAGCCGGGAGGTATTTTTTTGCGTATATTTCGACAGAAAACTTGTATGTTTTCAACCTATGCATTGTCAATGGGGAAAGTTTTCGCCGAGGGGTCCCCAACGGCTTTCCATGGTTAAGATATCCAAAACACGAAAGGTAGACATGATTTGCTGAACACATTTATGCCTGATATAATCATTGCACAGCTACTATCACACGCCCTAGGCCCTGTCAATGTTGAAGTTATGCCCTGCATAAAGATTTTCCCGCGCGATAAATTGTAGTTGGATAGACGCAGAAATACAAGTTCACAATATAATATTTGTTTATCTTGTAGTTGTCATCATGGTCCCCAGTTATGAAATACTTAACCACAACTTAACCACAACAATCTTTTCATAGAATCACTTTCTTTTGTTGGTCAAAACATAGACCCTCGAGAAAAACTCAAAATAATCAGTTCATATATCTGAACAAATGGCAATATCTCAGCCATGAGGAACGCCACGGTAAAATTACTTTATGGGAAAGTACAAGTCAATTCAAATATCAAATATCAAATTAAAAATAAACTAATACACAAGGTTTTAAGAACGAACAGTCGTAAATCTCATAACGATTTCGGGCATTTCTCACATATATGCCTAATCGATTTGTGAGATTCGTAAACGAAAAGTCAAACAAAGGCATTCCGATGATTTCTTGTCCAATAAATGACACGCACTCATGACTTACGATCGGTGAGGGAAACTTGTAAATACATCTGACAGAAGCATGTGAAGTTACCTGTCGAAGAAGAGAAATTAACTTTCTTGATCAACATTGTTATACCAGATTTGGATGAGATGAGGAAATCTTTTAACACAAAATTCTAATTCAAATGTATCAGATGATCTGGAAATGAAAATGCTGTAAGCGTCAGCGTACACCTTACTGAAATCAAACAATTTTTGCTCAGTTGTTACAGTGGTAAAATACACCTGCGATAACCCAATAGATTTAGATCAAAACTGACGACGTTCTTCGTTAATTGTGTTATCGTACCATCAACAGAACATACACACTACGTACAGGTGAGTGGGCTGGCATAGTGTTTATACCAAATTTATTCGTAAATGATTATCTAAGAGGATTAAGCTGGTGTAATTCTTGGAAATTCCTATTATATTTGTTCTGGAAAACACCTGAGTACATTAATGTTTTATTATGTTTGGTCTGCAAAACACCACTATACTTTTTTATTCTTTTTCCTGAAACATTTTTAAATGCAAATTTAGAGAGTTAATTTTTCAAACATAATAAATTGTGTACAATATGAATTCTAGTCTGTACTAGAATTCAGAAGTCAGAGATAGCATTTGACATTCCATACACACAGTCTATGTTGATAAGTTGAAATCCCAGTATTTCGACATAAATAGAGGAGTACGACGAGAAAATGTATTTTAAAAACCGAACGAAAATAAGTGTAATGTCACCAAAAGTTATGGCCCAAAGGACCTTTGAATTTACAATCATTTAGAATCTCTATGTCAGTTTCCGAAATCTTGAACTCGATGGTGAACATTGATGCGAAAACTTAAGCAAGGAAAACATTCTGACAGTCTCTTGACACTTACCTAATACCTTAACCATCGCCTTAGGTTTCTTCTTCCGGTAGAGTTGGCCAAGTAGGTAAACTGGAACACCGCTAAGGGTCACAGCCAGACCAGTGAGGGGTACCAGGGGTTCAGCATAGAACGGCACCACCACCAAGAACAAGCAAATGAGCGAGAAAACTATTGGGATCACAAGTCTTAGAGGAAGCTGCAAAGGAAATACAATTCTGTAAACTCAAACAGAAATGAACAAGATGGCATTGGTCTGGAAGATAGACCATTCATGTGGCAAAGGCCGATCGTAACGTTCATTCCTGGCAATTCTTTCTTATGCCAGTCGCAAAAAACCACTCCGACTCCAAACCCCTCTGCGGAAGTGCTCAGAGGTATCCGGAAACTAAAATAATGTGGAACTTGGACCAATACAAATCTTTACCATTTATATTATGATTGCAGGCATGCATAGTCTTTCTTCTTATATCAGTCAACTGATCCATCGGTTAATCTATCTGTATGTCCGTCTGATCTACTATCTTCCTGTTAATCAATCAATCAATCAATCAATCAATCAATCAATCTATCTATCTATCTATCTATCTATCTATCTATCTATCTATCTATCTATCTATCTATCTATCCATCTAACTATCTATCTATCTACTCACTAACCTACCTTCCTACCTACCTGTCCACCTACCTACTTACCTACCTACCTACCTACCTGCCTGCCGGCCTGCCTACCTAGCTAGCTAGCTAGATACATACATACATACATACATACAGACAGACAGACAGACAGACAGACAGACAGACAGACAGACAGACAGACATACATACATACATACATACATACATATTGCAGCATTTAATTTATCTTTCCATTGACTGATCGATCTGTGCGCCAATCCATCAACATATTAGTGGAACGTTTTACTCCCGACGATATCTCAATAAAATCTAGGGGAAGTAAATAAGGCTGTTTCCGAAAAAGATATGTTCAAAAGGCAACATGAGGGAATTTTACATGTTTGAGAGGTCGTACAATGAGCAATTATTACTCATTAACTTCTTCACCAAGTAACAATCACATGCCAGCGCGGCAAGGTCAGAATTATGTATCTCCATATTTTCAGTTGCACGCACCTTCCGGCGGCAAATATCGATCCGTTGGTCGCACCAGAGCTGACAAAGCCACGAAGAGAGGCATTATCCATGACATGACACCCAACGACGAGTCAGCTAATGTCTGTTTAAATAAAGAGTAATGTGCTACATTTACAGAGATTCATTTTTGTCAAAGTTGCAGCAATTCTCGATATGAACTATACGCAACAATCTTTCTCCTCACACAAAGTGGCTTAAAACATAATTAACACCTGAGATTTTAAAAAGATACAAGGAATAAAAAAGAATACTTTAGATAGTTTGAAAATTCGACCACAAGGCGTGCTTTTCTTTGAATGTGCGATCATTGAAGCACAATTTGCATAATCGGTTGAATGTAGAGTAGATCATATATGCATTATAGTACCATAACAGCTTGGTTGTCGAGTAAACTTTGCAAAATAGTGAACAATATAGGCATGCCCTCAGATTATCAACAATAGGAGACAGGGTGAAAAGGTTGACACGTTTGAGTTGTTTTCCACCTTTTTTCTTGTCTCTAAAATATAACGCCTTGTTCAACTCGAAAAGCAATTTCGATAATGAACATTATGCTTGTCAATATAGCCGGCATGGGCATACTGAATTGTCAAATGTACTTGACTACAAGTTAAGTCTGTAGCAGGATTGATTGTCCGATATCGACAAGACAAAACATGTCTGTCACGCCGTAAACATACTCTTCGTATTTCCATATCATCAACATTTTAAATTATTGTTTCTTAATTTACTGTCTATGACTTCGGTATATTGTCGTTTCGTCCAGATCCGATTTCTTCAAAAATTTACTTATGATGATCACCGAAAAGTAATGTCGCCCAAAACCGTTAGGTCACGAATATACTACATCACAAGTTTACTTCGGCGCGAACGCTTATATTACACTGTAGCTAAACCATATAGGACATAGTGAGCGCTGAACAGGTGATTTGGAATGAGAAGCTCACGTATGTATGTTACTTTTATTTTTTACAATAATAACAGAATCGTGAAGATGCAGTATGGTTGCATATATCGACGCAAAGTTGAATGTAAGGAATGACGTTTTGCCTCTATTGTTACAGAAGTGAGACTTTCTCGCGTGTAACCTGATCTCTGGACTATGATCGTGCAAGTTGGTCCCACTAAATTAAAGTTTAACTACAGAGACAATATTCAAAAAGTCAAGACAGCCAATCGATACATTTCGATCAAAGTTGTTTTACATTCATGTATATGTACTGTGCTAAGATATTTCGAATAAGTTAAATAAAATTTTGGCCAAAGAATACCCTTTTGCTCTTTTCCAATCAGGAAAGATCGTCAACTACCACCAAATTTCTTACAGCATACCGATAACACCAATAAACGATCCAGAGCAATTCCCTGCTTGCCCACTGTTTTGAAAGTTATCCGTTGAGCAAAAGAAAGGAGAATATATGATGACAGATAATAAAAATTGTCAGCCTGTCGACAGTGAAATGTCTATAAAGAACTTTTCACTCGAATAACTTTCGTGTCTGCTCCAAACGCAATATGAACATAACTATAAGCAAAACAGACGAAAGTTTGCACAGATTTTATAGTACAGGGAACGTTGTGCTGGCACTCTGAATTGCCCCTTTCAAAGTCCGCGTCCTTGGACCATAAAAGTGCAACTATTTTAACTTTCATCAATCGCCAATGTACTTTGGATACAATGTTTACATTGATCGTATAGGTCCATACGACCCCTGCCTTTGAAGGGCCAACGGTTTTCTTTTTCACTGTTTTTGTTTCTAATGTAAAATGCAGTTTCTTGCTCTACTGCCCAACACAGGTTCAAATACATAGTAGTCAGCTTGTCAATTCAGCCTGTACATGTGTAAACTGCATGCTTATTGCTTTTCACTCGAATAATTTAAGTATCTGCTCCCAACACAACATGAACATACTATAACCAAACCAGACAAAAGTTTGCGCAGATTTCATTGTACAGGGAACGTTGTTCTGACACTGAATTGTCCCATCCAAAGTCCGCGACCATTGACCCTAAAAGTGCAACTGACAAAACGTATAAGCGTGAAAACAATGAAGATGGCTTTTAAAAGTTTGAAAATTAGTGATTGGACCAATAGTGTAATGCCTTTAGATAAGACTGGACATGGGTAAGATGACTTGTGTCTGAAAATTTTCAATAGTTTGACATGAAAAGCAAAGAGTTTTAATTGTAACGACCAGAAACCTTTCACACCGTTTTCATAATTTATTTTGAAGTAAACATCGGACCGTCAATGTAAATGTACCTAATGATGAAGGACGTTCATAAAATTACAGTTTCTCAACTCTTAACCCTTTCACCCTGATTTTTCTTTGTAGAGACCGGCCACGTTGATGAAAGGGTGATAGATATATTACATTGCCCGGTGTTAAAGCGTAGTGGTCGTCGCGCTGCGCGTGCGCGAATTTTTTTGTTGATAAACATGAATTTTTGTAAACATAAGTCTTCTCAACTTCATCCTGAGTGAGATGGGAGCGGTCCCCCACTTTGTTAACGCCTATGTGAGACTCAACATCATGCAATAGTAAAATATTAAGATCGGAAACGAACTTCAGTGGTGTATTTCTAAACTCATGTAAGGCTACGAACATTGAGACACTAGGCTTCACTCGGCACATTATGTCGCTGAGTTTACTGCACGCAGTCACAGTGAACAAATGGGTTTGATCGCGCGCGGTCACGCTGGTTGTACACAATGCTATGTACAGTACAGTAAAAAATACATCACTAAAATGATCAACATTTTATATATATGTAGACTAGCAACAAGCACAACGCCTAACACAAAAATTACACTCAAGAGCATGATCGGCAAGCCAGAGCAGGGCACGGGAGATGCTGTTGCTTCAGTAAGGGAGACGGTCACTGCGTTGACGTACACAGATATAAGAGAATCCGGTCCCACAACGTACTGGCCCCGCGACGACTTGGCCCACGACCCACTGTTGATCACCATTTCTTACTTCTTCTAGTAATACGTGGCAAGAAATAGTCAAATGACAGGACACAATAGACAAAACGAGCAGGTTTTCGCGGCATTTGGCAGGAAAATTGCACGGCTACACATAGGGACGTATTGAGAGATCCTGTGCACGGTCATGGCAGAGATCCAACGGCTAGCTAGTGTAGGCCTACCAGTGCTACGCAAACTTCGTTGTTGTACCTCCTGATTGCCGGGTAGGTCTGAATCCTCTTTCAAATGAGATAACCCCCACATAACAAGAAGACCTATGAAAGGTCCTTCGCTTGACTTGATACCTGTACTCGGAATTCTCGTTTGCATCCCCTAACAGGGTAAACTTCGTAGTGGAGTTGGATTCTCCACAGCCGAGTGTAGTGCACCATATACCCGGTTCTCTTGGCAACGACGTTCATGCAGACCACAAAACATACGCTTCTTGCTGCAGCGGGCATTGCTCTGACAGCTGTAGATTTCTGTAGCTTGCGTTATTGTCAATTGTACGTTGGGCCTCTTGAAATGAAAGCTCTCGTTCTTGCTAATGCTAGAGATGTTGTAGACTAGAGCCCGGTCATTGATAGTCTGTTGGCATATACACACATACATGAATGCGGCTCCATGGCCCGAGCAATAACAGTAGCCGAGCCCCATTCAACTGATTCAAGAAAATCATGATCAAATGTGATCTTAATGCAGCGTGTAATTACTAGATTTGGTAAGTTGGTATGCTTGTGACAGATCAGCCGCCATTTTAACAAGCGGCAATATCGCAAACATTATAATCAACCCGTAACGTATAGTGGGGCATTCTTGGATATGTTGACAACAGGGGGGATCCCCTCAGGAGCATGCGCAGTGCGACGACCACTGCGCTTTAAGCTTTTTAAAGTAACCATTATATGTATAGACAGCAAGTGAATTATCGTAAACTGGAAACTTGCATACACGTTTGTACGACATAATCGATAAATTATTGCCCCATTCATTCACTGATGCTTGCGACCGATGTTTTCACACAACAGACTATCTCAGTAATTATATGTGCTTTGATAAATTCAAATAATAGAAGTTAGGTTTTCGCACTCAAAAACTTTCAATTTGGGAGGGGATGGGTTGTCAGCTCTACGTTTACCTTGCGCATATTTCAATCATCCCATAAACCCCTTATAGAGAGGTTATCTCCGCACTTTGTTTTTTCGACTTTCTTATGTACAAACAATGTATTTCTTGCAGGATATCTATATACATCACGCGAACATATAGATTTGTCTACATTTGACAAACATGTTTTAACTTTCAACAATCGCCAACGTACTTTGGATTCAATGTTTACATTGATCGTATAGGTCCATACGACCTTTGAGCGCAGTCTCGATGACCCCTGCCTTTGATAATAGTGACCAAAGTTTATCCACATGAAGATTAATGGATATTACAGTGATCTGCGATATATCAATTATAAGACTATTATTTCGATATGAAATTCGATATGAAATGATAAATTATTTATGAACTGAACGGAGCCTGATTCAATGATTTAATTTAATTTAATATCTTATGTTATATGAATAGAAATGATTATAGTTTTCATAGTTTCTGTTCCGGAAAGAAATCTCGGGTCAAAGGTCTAAAATACAAATAAATAAGAAACAAACAAAAAAAACAAAGTTTGGAAAACCTCCCGACTTTATTATTTGTTGTTTGTTGTTGTTTAGACCAAAACTGATTTTTGTTTATTGCTGTTTATCGTGTTTATCATGATTCCGGAAATTTGGCAAAATATGACATACTACAGTCGATGCTTTGAACACATACTGCGCATGACATAAAAACTTTGCTTAACAGAGACTTTTCTAGAGCTTGGACACAGCTTTGAGAATCTATGTACAGGCGATGGCTGAACTTTGAGAGTGGGGATTTAGTCGAGCGGTTCTCTCGGTGGCCTCTCCGCTAGGCGACTGATGCCGTATGTTGTGGGTTCGAACCCGATTGAAAACTAGCCGTATTTGACCGAAATGCACATTTTTCAGGACACTCATCACTGTGCATGTACAATGATTTATTTGCGCGGACTGTGTTAACATGGACATATTTGTCACAAAGTTTCCGGCAACAGTTGCTTCATAGTTTAATTTATTCGTGTTATTTTGTCGTGATTCTGGGGTTAAATTCTCATTACTACCAGATTTCCCATCATGCTTTTAAAACCTACAACGACAACGCACATGGATGCGGCGTGCTGCTCTGTACCGTGAGTTTAAACGTAATAAACCAATGTTTTTTTGTTCATCGAGAACTGTGAGTTTCTTCAGTGTCACTGGGAATGATCGGCGGCCAATATCACTACACTGAATATTCCCCACACTGAACGGTGGCGACCACGACGGGAGAAAGAGCGTGAGTACATCATATAGGACTTATAGTGTTGTACACAGCATTGCATCATCAATCAAATTAGACGAAGTTACCGTGGGAAAGCAGAACTAACGCTGTTGCAACGAGGTTTTTGCAGTCGAATAACTGTTGATCGCAGTGCTTACAAGCGTGCACAAAACACTGCATTTACCGAGGAGAGATTCAAACGACAGCTGGCTATTGCCGAAATCAAACTTGATGAAATTGCAGAGCTATCCAACAGTGAGGACACGGTAGACATTACCACGGCATATGAACAAATAGGAGAGTTGATCAAAAGATTAGACAAATTAAAAGACGAGACAGCCGAATATATGTTGGAAGCAGAATCAGACTTAGAACATGTGAAGGAGTGGACAACAACACAGAAAGAGTCCATCCAGTTATTTAGGGAGGCGCGGCAGCGTATCAGAAAACAGCTAGACGAAGCTGTGGAAAGAGACGTACAACTCAAGCTTGAAAAAGAGCTACATATCCAGCGCGTGGTAAATGAGCAACAATCAAAATACAGAGCACAACAACAAATGGAAATTGAGATGGCAGCAACACGCCAACAAAAATGAGAGGAAGAGTGGTATAGACAGAAACTAGATTTCGAGAGACAGATCGAAGCCAACCGTGCCGAACGAGTTGACCACAGGGGGGAGCATGCATCTTCAACAGCGCCCTCAACACAAGCAGTGAAGCTTCAGAAATATACAATCACGCCATTCTCTGGTGACTACAAGGACTGGTTACGCTTTTGGAATCAGTTTACAGTAGAGGTGGATGGTTCTAATCTTGCAGAAATCAGTAAGTTTAATTACTTACTAGAGCTAGTGAAAGACAAACCAAAGGAGGATATCCTGGGCCTACCACATACCTCAGAGGGATATCAGGTAGCCAAGAGAAAATACTTGTCGAGACGTATGGGAAGGACATTAAGGTGCACAAAGCCTTGATAAAGGAACTTGAGGAACTACCAGACCAACATTCACAAGTTGCGTGACATTCACGACTTTTATAACAGGCTTGCCAGGATAGTTCGCACTCTCACAACAATGAGGAAACTGACTACTGCACAAAGCTCAGTCTACACTCTGATGGACAAGCTTGGCCCAGTTCGAGAAGTTCTCGTACAAAAGGACGATGATTGGGAAGAGTGGGGATTGGAACATCTTGTTGAAAATCTACGAAAGTATGTTGAGAGAAATCCCCTGAGAGCTGGTGATGATAAGATTACCACAGGGAGAAGAGATGATACAGCAAGACACACGTCATGGAGGAAAAAAGAAGAAAAGTTACTTCTTGGCAGTAATGGAGAGTCTAAACAAGGTCGCAAGATTAAATGTGTGTATTGCAGTTCAGAAGATCATTCGAGTAACGGCTGTATGAAAGTACTGGATGTGGCCACCAAGAGAGCAATACTGAGAAGAAACAGGATGTGTTTCAACTGTACAGGATTTGGTCATCTTGCAGTCAACTGTAGATCCCGGGGATGCAAGAACTGTAAAGGAAAGCATCATACCTCAATTTGTGACAAAGGAAAATCAACGCTTGATGTGTCGGACAATACCAAAGTGGAAAAGGGATTGAGCTCAGTGATGGATCATGCCTCAGCATTACATGCCACTGTTATCGCCAAAGTTGGAAAGGAGAAAGTTCGAGTCATGTTTGACACAGGTGCGGGTAGTTCATACATATGTTCAGACTTGATTACAAAATTGCGTGTGAAGCCAGTGAAGACAGAACAGCGTTGTATTGAACAGATGTACGGCACTGTAAGGAAGATTGTTGAGGTGTACAGTATCACATTACAGTCCTTAGCAGTTGATGGTTTCTCATTCAATGTTGAGTGTGTGAATGCTGAGAAAGATATATTAACCCACCTGCCTAACCCAGGCATTCCTGCATTGAAGAAACAACACAGACGACTCAACCGGTTACATTTCAGCAAGGAAGAGACAATTGATGTTTCATTGCCAGTTCACATTATCTTAGGAGTGGCAGACTACCAGAGGATTCGCACGACAGAACCTCTAGTCCTTGGAACCCACCCAGATAAGGATCCAGGAACAGACTTCACGATGCTGGGTTGGACAATTTCTGGACGGCAGTCAGGGAGAGAGAGTCAGACAGAGAAACAGTTCTTTCTGAGATCCAGCCAAGAAGAATTTGAGAAGCTGTGCTCACTGGATGTTCTTGGAATCAAAGACGCAGATATAAAGGAAAGTGCAGCAATTCACAAAGAGTTCAAGAAACAGTTGACTAGGGCAGAGAGTGGATACTATGAAACAAAACTACCTTGGAAGGAAGATCATGTTCCACTTCCTACAAATAAGAGCTTGTGCACAGCTCGGCTATACAGCACAACAAAGAGACTAGAGAGAATCGGGAGATTAGAAGAGTACGACAAAATCATGAGAGAACAAATCAACATGGGAGTGATTGAGCCTGTACCAGCCAATCAGACAGGGGAGATAGTACATTATGTCCCACATCAAGCCGTCATTCGAGATAAGGCAGAAACAACAAAGATGAGAATAGTGTATGACTGCTCAGCGAGAGCCAACGTGAGAAGCCCTTCACTCAACGACTGCCTAGAGACGGGGCCACCACTACAACCACTCTTATTTGACATCATTGCAAGAAATCGCATGCGAAAGTTCTGTATCACAGGAGATATTCAGAAAGCTTTCCTGCAAATCAGAGTGCACGAACAAGACAGGGATGCACTGCGAGTTCTGTGGTACAACAATCTACAAGATCGTGAGGTGACAGAGTACAGATTCACACGGGTTATCTTTGGAGCGACGTCAAGTCCATATATTCTCGGTGTAACACTGCAGAAGCACATGAGGACTATAAACAGGAATATCCAGCAACAGTACACAGCTTGCTGGAAGATACATATGTTGATGATATTCAAGGAGGTGGAGATCAAGAAGATGATGTTGCGACTTTCAAGGTGGAGTCCACCAAAATACTGTCAGAGGGTGGTTTCAATCTTCACAACGGCATAGCAACATCGATCACCTCAGCGCAGAGAACGACAAGCAGGAAGAAGATACTTACACAACAAGGTTTCTTGACAACACATCTAGCAACGAGACAGATTTTTAGGTATTCTATGGAACAAGGAGGAGGACACATTGACGATCAGTTTTGAATCATGCCAGAAGAGCAGTGAACCAATCACTAAAAGGAAGATGTTAGCTGATATCAACAGCATCTTTGACATACTTGGATGGAGTTCTCCAGTTACTATCACTGCGAAGTTGATCTTCAGTGAAGTGTGCCTTCTTCAGCTACATTGGGATGAGGAAATTCCAAATGAAATTCGACGGAAATGGCAGATGTGGATAAACAGCTTGCAGCGTGCACCAACCATAACGGTACCACGCTGTGTGTTCACTGGCAACCCAACACATTATGAAATGCATGGATTTGTGGATGCAAGCAAGACTGCTGTTTGTGCTGCAATATACATCGTTGCGTATGAGAACTCAACACCGGTCAGCCAGAATCTACTCACAGCTAAGCAAGAATTGCTTCTAAACACATGAGCATTCCAAGGTTGGAGTTGATTGCCGCACATACACTAGCCAAACTACAGGATAATGTCAGCAAAGCTTTGTCCAATATCCATATCACGGCTTGTCACAGTTGGGTAGACAGCACCACTGTTTTATACTGGTTGTCTAATCATGGAGAATGGTCAACATTTGTGCGCAATCGGGTCAAGAAGATTGACGAGCTGACAGAGTCCAAGTGGAGATATGTGCCAACAGCAGAAAATCCAAGCGACCTTGGAACTAGAGGGTCAGCACCAAATCGACTCGGGACGATGTGGTTTCAAGGGCCAAGCTGGCTCTCAAGTGAAGGTGACAGACCAGTTCAACCAGAGATTTCAGAGTCAGAGGGAGCCAAGTCAGAGAAAAAGTCAACGAAGAAAAGAGAAGTGATTCTTCTACTGGAAGATGCAACTCAGAATGACACGAAAGCATGGTCACAAGAGCTTCTTAGCAAGTTCAAATTCTGGAAGCCTCTACGCATAACGTCATATATTAAGCGTTTCATAGATGGCTGTAAGGGGATAAGACGAGTGGGACCACTTACTAAATCAGAGATCACTGCATCAGAGAAGGTATGGATCAACACAACGCAGCAAACAAACAACATGGCTTCAGATGTTACATTAGCAGCAGATGAAGATGAAATAGTGAGGTGTCATGGCAGAGGTCCAGGTTACAACCCTATCTTCATCCCAAGAAGATCTGCCCTGGCGAGACGTATCATTGAGCACTGCCATCTTCAGACATTGCACGGGGGAGTTGCAACTACAATGAGTAAGGTCAGAGAGAAATACTGGATCCCAAAGCTACGATCCATAGTCAAATCTATACGACATGAATGCAGCTACTGTGCGAAGTATCGTGCAAAGGTGTTAGATGCTCCAGCTACATCAGCCCTGCCCACCTACAGAACGGAATTCACTGAGCCGTTCGATGTGACAGGTGTGGACTTTGCAGGGCCACTCATGTACAAATCAGAAAAGCATGAGACCAGAAAGGCTTACATTGCCCTCTTCACGTGTGCCAGCACCAGAGCTGTGCACCTCAAGCTTTGCAGAGACCTGTCTGTGAATGAATTCAAGCGACAGTTGAAGGAGTTTGTTGCTCGGAGAGGAACACCAAGTGTCATGGTGAGCGACAACGCCAAGACCTTCATCGCGACCAAACGGTGGTTGTCGACGTTACAAACGGATGAAGATTTTTTCAACTATTTGACAACACATAACATAGAGTGGAAGTTCAACATGTCACGTTCTCCATGGTGGGGTGGATTTTTTGAACGACTCATCGGCATCATAAAGAGAAGTCTGTCGAAAGCTATAGGAAGAGCATTACTGAAATTTGAAGAGCTCGAGGAAGTTCTACTCGATGTGGAGACGTTCATGAACAACAGACCATTGTGCTATATGGAAGAAAACTTCGAGCAAGTAGTGATCACCCCAAACCTGCTGTTGCGTGGACAACCAGCGCGTTTTTCTGGAGGAGAGCATCAATGACATGGACAGTGTTGTCCTTAGAAGCCGGGTGCCGGGTAAATAACCCGGCTGTTTTGCATTTTTTCCCGGCTACTTTTAACGTCATTAGATTCGGGATCGCACTGCCAGCTGTTAGACGGCACACGTACGATTAGCAGTTTCGCGACCCCTTTCCCCGCATGGAACTGCACAAACACAAAACAGTTTCTAAATCCCCAATTGTGGCTTTTTGAGCCCGATCTTTTATTCGTTAAATAGTGTGATTGGCTGATGGACGCACCTATGGTGTTGCCTTTGTTACGAGCAGTGTAATTGGTTTGACTAGTATGAAGGTCATCTTAGGTAATTT
Source organism: Ptychodera flava (assembly GCF_041260155.1). Taxonomy (NCBI): domain Eukaryota; kingdom Metazoa; phylum Hemichordata; class Enteropneusta; family Ptychoderidae; genus Ptychodera; species Ptychodera flava. The sequence goes on from NC_091940.1 coordinate 24,791,749, forward strand.
TTAACGATGGCGTCAAAAAGAAATGTGGCGTCGGCCACTGGCACCTTGCCGATGGAATATTTTTTCCCGAAGAAAGCCCAACAATACATTTAGTTTATGTATGAAAAACTTCAATTTCGCTGAATTTGTGAGAGAAAGGCGCCGAAAAGATGTGATTTTTATCGACGGTTCGAAGTTCATGAGACCATGGATGTAAAAAATATTTTTTACATCCATGATGAGATTGGCAAGCTAGTTTTCCGCCGCCGCGATGGCTGCCAACGTCACTACGAGTATGATCTTCTCAACAAATCAAGTTATTCTCAGAGCAATACCGACGCATTTTCTAGATTATTTTTTAAAAATGAGCTAGAACTGATTTTTTTAGAACCGACTGTTTATGTGAATGGGTATTTTATTTTCATTGATTATTTTTACGTTCTAGAAACCATGGTCACACTCACAGGCATGTGTGTTGCCGACCGTTGCCGACCGGCGAATCATCGTCACGGCTCACAGCTTCACCGTGGCGCTGATCCCCCGTTGTTTAAGACAACAGGACAATACGTCGTGGATTCCGGCATGGGTTCAGTTTCACTGCGCTTCTCCATGTTGGGTTGCCCGATAGTGTCTTTCGATGGAACCTCTGAATCATTTTTTTTCACTGACTCGTGGAGCAAATTTGAAAGAAAATAGAGTTGTTTCCTTCCGACGCCATACTGCATATCTGCTTTGATCAAATTTGGGAACTGCGAGACGGGACGATCTTGCACGGTTGACATTTATTAGTAATTTGTTGCAACATTTCTGTCAATCACTCACTTTGTGTCATAAGTTTCAGAAACTATGAGGTAATGAAGAATGGGAATGAGCAATGAAATGAGCAGACTGCAGGTGATTTAAGATTAAATGTTAAATCTTCACTGCAAATAAAACCATAAGTGTGTCATAGATAATACAAACAAAACAAAATCATGTTTGTTTGTTTTGTAGTATGTGAACCATGTCTGCAGCACGTCTAAGACACACAACAAAAGTACTGTTTCAGTCTCAGCTAAATGTCACCTCAGATGCCACCAGAGAACACCATTTCCACTCCAAAATTTCATTTTTCGCCTTGCGAGAGGGGGCACCCCCCTCTCGCGCTCTCCCCCCCCCCTCGTTCGCTATGCTCACTCGCCACTCGGTCGCTTCGCTCCCTCGCAGTACACCCGTCTACTTTCTTAAATTACCCGGCTACTTTTAAATGTAAGGACAACACTGCATGGATGACTCGAGAGATGTGATGAGTAAGCGGCTGAAGTACTTGAGATCCTGTAGAGAAAATGTTCGCAAACGTTGGTTAAATGAGTACCTTCACGCCTTGCAGGAACGTTACAGCAAGAGGATTGAGGCAAAGCATCAGGAGTTACCAAGAAAGAACTCGATTGTTCTACTCAAGGACACGACCAAGAATCGAGCAAATTGGAGGATAGGACGGATAGTAGACGACATAGTGGGTAAGGATGGAGTGATAAGAGGATACAAGATCCGGACAGGCAGTGGCTATGTTGTTGAGAGGCCACTCCAGTTGGTGTGTGATCTGGAAGTCAGCGGAACTAATGATGCAACAGGGGTTGGCGATATAGCTGATCCAGTGATTAACCAGACACGCACTTCAGCTGATGAAGAGGAAAGATCTCAAGCCAACCAAGAGTTGAGACGCCCTGCTCGGCGAGCAAAGACTGCTGCGGTAGATCGCCTTGTTGGTGTCATTGCTAACGAGAATGAGGACGATTAGGAAACCTCTATATTAAAGTTTAAGTAACTTTAATAGGGGGAGGGTGTGGAAAACCTACCGACTTTATTATTGTTATTTGTTGTTGTTTAGACCAAAACTGAATTTTGTTTATTGCTGTTTATCGTGTTTATCATGATTCCGGAAATTTGGCAAAATATTTTATACTACAGTCGATGCTTTGAACACATACTGCGCATGACATAAAAACTTCGCTCAACAGAGACTTTTCTGGAGCTTGGACACAGTTATGAGAATCTATGTACAGGCGATGGCTGAACTTTGACCGAAATGCACATTTTCAGTACACTCGTCACTGTGCATGTACTACGATTTATTTGCGCGGACTGTGTTAACATGGACATATTTGTCACAAAGTTTCCGGCAACAGTTGCTTCATAGTTTCATTTATTCGTGTTATTTTTCGTGATTCTGGGGTTAAATTCTCATTACTACCAGATTTCCCATCATGCTTTTAAAACCTTCAACGACAACGCACATGGATGCGGCGTGCTACTCTGTACCGTGAGTTTAAACGTAATAAACCAATGTTTTTTTTGTTCATCGAGAACTGTGAGTTTCTTCAGTGTCACTGGGAATGGTCGGCGGCCAATATCGCTACACTGAATATTCCCCACAAAAGGCGTAAATAAAGAAATAAAAATAATAATAAATTTGTAAGCACATATGATTCAATGCTTGAATAATTGATAAATAAATGAACGAACAAACAAACAACAAAAGACAAAAGACCTAACAAATAAACAAACAAATAAGATAAACGAGTGACTGAACTTAATAAGTATAAGACTATTGTAAAAAAAACTTTCAATATTCTTCATTTCTTCCGCCACGTAATTAAGAGCATTCCTTCAAATAGAAATATGATGCAGTCAGGCACGTATATTTAGATGCAGATGTAGTTAATAAATAACGCGTTCAGCTAAAAAAGGTAAATTGATATTGTTATTATCATCATCATTGTTTTATTCATTATCTCTAATGATGCTTTAGTTGTAATAGAAGTAGTATCTGAAGAACAATATAATTATGTATGTAAATTTATTCATTTAGTCTGGTTCATTAGCATGAATGAATCGTAAGTGAATGATTCTATCAATTTACTAAATTCCGTTGGTACAGACTCTCCACAGTAGATCCTTGCCTGTTTATCAGTCTCTCTGTGTTTGAATAGTATGCAAACATGCGTATGAAAACCATAACAAAATGAATGGTAAAATCAAAAGTACTTGCGCGCGCATGTTATCCTAGGCATCTATTACCAGTCATTTTAAAGTCCATTTGATAATTGTAGGATTTTCCCTAACTGGACAAAAATTTAACATATCAATATTTGTCACTTTATGATTTGTTTCAAATTTCAAGAAGTGTAAATTATATTTATTTGCTACACTACAATGCTATTGCCATCATGATTGTGTCAACGTCGGCGTGAACACCGTTTTGTCTTTTGAGGAAGAAAGTCGTATTGTCCATTCATGACTTGATGTTTTCTAGTAATAATGTTGTTTCGCTAGACTGAAAGATCCGTCGCTCGAGGACGCTTCCAACGCTCTCCTCCCTGTAAGAGGGGGAGCGTAGAGAGCGCCCTCGAGCGACGGATCTTCCAGTCTATAGTTTCGAGTATTGGAAGATTTACAGTTAAGCATGAGGAATTGCAAGTTTCAAATAAATTAAGTTAAGTTACGAGAGTACTGTGTTTGAACTGACCAGCCAGAATACGCCCATAAACCTGAATACATAGCAAGAGAGATGCTGTTGGCAAAGCCGTTCGTAAAACTGTCTGTGTGTCCTGAAAGGTAAAGAGTAATATGCATTAAGAACTGCTTTTGACATGGGCTATGTAGCGAATAAGTAGCATTTGTGTTGCCTCCAAAGCATGCGCATGTGTGTCACTTACTGCAAGCTGCCAACTCCAAAACAAACTTTCGATAAAACTTGTCGTCCTAAGCGAACAAAGATTGTTGAGAATTGTCTTACGTATTCGCCAGGAACCGTCCCTAATTTAGAAATTTCCGAGCAGACGAATTGAATCGTAGGTGATATGGAGAATTGGGAAGCAAATTGCACCGGTCCAATATTGATCACTGGAATCACGGCAAGGACTCATCAAATTATGTTTGTGTATTTTGCTTTGGTGATCCACTAAAAGGTTGGGCATAGTATATTTTTCAAGTAAATGGGTCATCAAATGCTAATGCTAATCATTTGATTGATTATTAGGTTTCTTTGACTCTCCCAGATAACCTCAAACTTTAAACACAGTGAGTTTAGAGAACATCATAGGAAGTTTTGTTAGTTAATATCGTTTTAATATGACATTAAACTGGTCCAATAATCATTTCCATTCAAGGTAATACATTACCAGGTCCATGGGACATTTGTGATTTACAAATTTTAGTAGGACCATCCTGAACCACGTCTGCATAATATAGAAATGCTATAGGCACAAGATGCTAACTGATTCCACAAGTACTCAGAGTAATTGTTGAGAGTAGACTTACTGATCTTATCTTTAGGAGGGCGTGTTTTAACAGTGAAATAAACTTGTTCGGGGGAGTCATTTCGTTCAGTTGAGAACAAGTAGTCTTATCTCCTACGCCTGCTAACTGTCACACATTGTTTCAACAGCATAACTCTCCGAGTGTACAGATCTTATCTTCTCGGACAAAACAAAACTTCAATTCTCTAAATATAAATATAGCCACTAATGACAGGGCTGGCCACCTTTACATACCTGTCCCTATAAGTAGTACAGGCCTGTCCCAATGATGATTGCTGTCGCCAATAGTTTGATATTTGAGAGGACGTTTGTAAGCCGAACCGTCCATTGAGTTCCAATACAGTTGAGGAATACAAGAAACACCTGAATATACCGGGAAGGCAAACGACCGCAAAAGTGTTTAGTATGTAACATTTAAGTTGCTGAGTCGACACATTAAATAACTTAAATCTGCAGACTGTAGTGCTTTGCCTACTTTCAAAACTGATATCGAAATTCCACCATGTCAAACTTGTGACACATTTCTTGCCGATAAGATATTTTTCATGGCAAAGGTTGGCCTCATATACTTTCGCAAAACTCATAACAGCCTTTTCATACGGCGCAAGATATTTTCGTATGCAAAGCACCAGAACAACATTGGTGCATATACTTACTCAGAGCTGCTAAAGCGACGAGGCGTTTCGGTAGCTGTTGGGTGATGTTACATTCCGAAAACAGTGGATAGACTATATAATCAGCGCAAACTAGCAGTACTATAGCTTGACTCGTTGGCCTTAGGATGACAGTGGTAATCCATAGCCTTAGGAAAGCTGGCAGGGGACCGAACGCCTCCGAATTTCTTTATAGATGTGCCCAGCTCTGACATCACCAGCGCCCCAAGCAATGAACATATTCCACAAACCAGCCATATAATCCAAGACAATCCAACAGAACCAGCGTTCTGGAGTTTTCCCTTCGGTGACACGAAAATTCCCGATCCAACAATTACACCAACATTTAGAAGAATGCCATCGATTACAGTCAGTCGTTTCTTGATTCGGAAACATTCTTTCCGTTCATCGCCATTTTGTACGTCATTTTTCAATGGCAAATCATGACGGTGTACGCCTGACGTTCGATGAGCTGCAGCTTCCCCTGTCATCGCCATCTTGTCATAATGGAATGATCACAATAACCGACAGGGGCAAAGAACACATTTTATTAATTCTCTTTCTTAGCCACCCCCCCCCCCCTCTCTCTCTCTCTCTCTCTCTCTCTCTCTCTCTCTCTCTCTCTCTCTCTCTCTCTCTCTCTCTTCTCATTATAGATAAGTATACTTAATTTAATATACCGGTGTGATTAGAAGTGCAAAGAAGTAAAACAAATATGGCATCGACATTTCACCGAAAATATTATTGTGATACATTGGCATGTTTCAGGCAAACCATGAGCAAGAATTCACCACAGAGCTAGCTAACCTGTGAGATTAATTTACTTGCCTTAATGTTTTCCCCGTCTCATTGTCTGCTACTTTAGTATCCTCATGATAGTACATTTTTATTCTCATCTATATCTCTTGTGCCCACTCTTCCACAGTCAGCATTAAAGCGGTGTTTACAAGCACAAACTATTTATGATCGTCAGCCATTGAAACAAATGTCTCATTGGATAACCTCAGAACAGGTTAAATATTGTTTTCTGTACCATTCACAAGAATTTATCTGTTCAATTGCACTGAGTGGAAAGTTGGAACCCCCTCATGTTAGCCAAGAGTTTTCTATTCATATCTCCACTGCCATTAATCATGCTCGCTCCTAGACGCTATTTCACAGAGAGCTGCATGCTATTGTATTCCGTTTTGGCCTACGTTTACAGAGGTCAAATGCCTTTATGTGGACATTCGATAGATATCAAACTTGATGTTATCAAGCAAAAAACAATACATTGGTCAAAAGGACGTAAAGGACAGCAGGCGGCAAAACATGAATTGTAAAGCGTGACATATTGTCGACTACTTGTTATAAACTTAATTAATAAATAAATAAAGTTCTCTGTCCTTGTATATATGGGAGCCTTGTAAATTATTAATTTACAAGGCTCCCATATATACAAGGACAGACACCTTTACACTCAATTGTTTCACATAACTCATATTCTTGCTTACTGACCATATGACTCATTTGCAATCCTAAGTAAGAGCATTATTTACGCTGAAGACGCAACACTATCATTACTTTCTTTTCCCTTTTAGGCTTTGACATCGCCTTGTCCATGGGTTGTGACCTTGGTACATTAGATATACAAGCTCAAGAAGGCGTGAATATGTCAGTTTTTTCTCTGTCGGCGATAATTGCTGCGTAGGTACGTTTGTTATCGGAAACTGATAACCTTCCACTACGTGAAAACTTTCTGCTTGTTTCGGACACAACGCCCCTTTTAGCTGTATTATGTAGCGATTGCTCTTAAAGGGACATTAGCTGTAAATTTTGAATGATTTTTTCACTACTCTGTTGCAATGTATCAACTACAGAATTTTACTTTAATCCGATCATCATGACCAATGCCCGGTGTCTTTTTTGCCAACACAGCCTGTATATGTGAAATGACCGTTGTTATTGTTGATAAATGTATTCTGGTCCAGACCTGAATACAAAATTAAATAATAACAAAGCAGATTATACTCATATAGGGTATATTTATGAGCTAAATATTAGGAGTTTCTCCATGGTTCAGGGACTCAAACCAGAAACTGCAGATGATATACAGAACAAACAAAATTTTAAAAATGACCAAAGTTACAGCTAATGGATCTTTAAGAAGTACCGACGGTCCATTGTGGTTTAACTGACGGCAACATACTCCATGCATCACGATATTTTTTGGAAGGTCATGTTTTTATCCATTTTGGGGTGATGGTTGTCAGTTTCTAGTCAAGAAAATGGCGAAGCGGCAACTTTCCTAAATTAAATTTTTAATAGCGTATGATGTGGACATTCCAATTTTAACATTACTGTCACATTGTGAGATATACTACAGCCTGAAACTCTTGTGATTTAGACAATATAAGCAAGTCCCTGCATGTTTATGAAATTGTATCCGTTAGGTTAACTGTTTCCAGGACTGTTGGTCCTATGTTGCCAATTACCTGGTCGGAGGTACATTCATTTTGTTTCTATGTAAGCAGCGTTTACAGACTTCGTCGGACGTAGTAACGGCTTCTCCGTCCTTGTCCAAGTGCACTCCTTAACCCGTTCCTTGGTCCATTCGGAATTAAAGATACCTGGACCGATTTCCTTAAACTAGCCACATGGGGAATGTATTAGAGGCTACACGAGAACATAACTTAGCGATACACTCGTGGGACTAATATGTTTGTCTGTCGGCCATTTCGTGTGATATTTTCAAACACAGACACCTCTTCAAAGAAATTGTCAAAACTTGGCACAAGAACTATGCATGGTGATTTACAAGCGTATGAGACAGAAAATGGCTGCTAACTCCCTAGGTTTCTGGCGATCAATGCAAAACGCTGAATGTGTTTACTAATCTCCAATATTGCAAATTTACATTACGAGCTGTCACAGAGACACGTAGCCTGAGTTCTTATGTCAAAGTATCATATCATTTACAGGTAAATTTATGTCTTTCATAAAATGCCATGCCTAAATTGTCGAAGTTGAATTGTTTTACCCGGCGAAGGAATGTTCCCGCACGATGACTTAAACAGTGATTGGATTTAGCCTGAGGTCAAAGTATGATAATTCTATGATCGTACTTGTTTTGTTGTTGTTGTTGTTGTTGTTGTTGTTGTTGTCGTCGTCGTCGTCGTCGTCGTGGTATTTGTCATTCAATACAACAGTCACATATGTGCATTTGTATAGACTAACTTTTATTAATCCAAGCCAATAAATTAATGATCCAAATAGATTTCAAGTTACATAGCCGTCGATAAAAGGTAAATCCCTGGCAAAAATCAAACCAGGGACATTTTATTTTATTTTATTTTATTTTGTTTGCTCATCAACAACGCCATCAGGAAGCCACTTACAGACAAGAAAATAAAGAAAGGGATAAAATACACTAAAATTTAAACAAACAAAAATGTACCCTAAACATCAAACAATGACAAAAACAAATTAACATGTCTTTTAAAAGTTGAATGAGATTCTTCAAAAACATCGACATCGCAAACCTTATCAATAAAATCATTAAAAAGTCGTGACGTACGTCCAATCAGGCCATTTTTTGTAACATCAACTCTACAGTAAGGGATGTGTAATAGAGGTCTATGTCTAGCAGAGTATCTAGGTACGCATAGGCCATAAAAACCTGTACAATCTGTAGAGTCATAAGAAGATAAAAGGCATTTACGCACAAACATACAATCAAATAGTTTCCTACGTAAGAACAAAGGTTGAATTTTAAATAAATTACAGAGCAATTTATAGTCACAATTACACCAAGATGAAGAGTCACTGTGACATCCCTGCTTATGATGTAAATATCTAAGAAAACGTTTCTGAATTGACTCAATACGGTTTGCCTGACTGTCAGAAATTGAATTGAAAATAACTGTATTATATTCTAAAATTGGACGCACCATAGTAATGAACAGATGTCGAAGGACAGCAACTTGAATGATCAAATTAAATTGCGTTTAATGAGACCAATCATGCGATTGGCTTTACCTACAATAGAATCAATGTGATGAACAAATTTTAAAGTGAGTTTGGAATAAAAAATGATACCTAAATCCTTAATGTGAGAAACATGATCGAGCAAACAATTATCCTGACGATTTCCGATGCAAATGAATGGCACGCACTCATTGCTTGTGATCTGTTAGAGAAATTTTCAGGTACATTTGACAGAACCAGGTGAAGTTACCTAACGAAGAAAACAGACAACATGTTGTTAATCACCAGTGCTTGATGAGTCTTTGGACGATTCATCGAAGAGATAGGTCCATGATCTTGTCTGGGTCACTTTACATTTTCTGTAATATTCTCAAATTTTATCTACCCAAACTGATATTCAGTTTTTATATCTCATTTTCCAAGACATTTGGAATTCTTAAAATTATTTTGTGTAAAGATTGTTTAACTCCATGGTCTAAATATGAACTAAGATGAGGGGAAAACACAACATTCTTTTTAAATATGTATGATAGTCTTGAATCTTAAATAATCTTAACTAATCTTGATAAATTTAAATATATATGATAATCTTAAATATTATGATAATCTTAAATTTAGCTATGCACTGAATTGTTTTAAATAAACGAAAAATACCAGATTGGCAGATAAACTTCCTAACATCATATCTTATCGTACAGGTAACTTAAAGCATAAAATGATCTCGTAAACTGAGACATGATTATCTTAAAGTAGCGTTGCACATAGCACATCATATTTTGCTCAACATTCAATTGTGAACCCAATATTAAAATATTGGTCGGGTGCATCTTTTAGCATGACAAGCAGTCGTAAGTTGGCTTAGAAGAAAATGTAAATGTATGCAAATGTATGCAAATCACTGTCTTCTTTTTTCTCCCGTTTTCATCATTTCAAAAAATTAACTCCACTCTGGCTGAGTAAAATTTTGTGAAATTTTCATTCTTTAAAATCATCTTTAAAATCTATTTGACAAACGACCATCTTGTTAAGCAATAAAAGCTCTTACTTTGTGAATAAGTCATTTCCATTTTGCTTATCATGATTTTAATCACTTTTGTGAATGTCAGTCTTTCAACATTTGCCATTTAAGAATGAGAATAGATAATGCAAAACAAAATCCAAATATAAACTCGTTCCAAGGGAGATATAAAATCTAATAAAGAAGTATCAAGTTTCTGACTTCATAGTTATTATTGATACCAAATTGAGGTTTTATACCCCAAATATGCACCCTTTTATACTTCAAGTAAAGCATTGTTTCTATACTAAACTTTACTGTCTGAATTTATATATAAAGTTGGGGTTTTCAAGTCATCTTTGATAAGAAATAATCCTTTGAAAAAGTGTGTTGGTCAAGTGCGATGCCAACTTAAATAATCTTTAAGAATTACATTACCGGACGGCTAATACCAGTAATGTTTGGTACCGTAATCGTTTAATCATTTTGTAGTAGAAAATACTAGTTTTTTTATTGTTTTTCCTAAAGTGTTTTGAAATACAAGTTTCTTCGGCAAACACGAGACATCGTTTACAACAATCAGATGTTATTGTTGACAAAAGAATTTAATCATATTTCGCATTACAAATTTAATAAAGAAGTATCAAGATTCTGACTTCATAGGTATTATTGATAACAAATTGAGGTTTTATCCCCAAATATGCACCCTTTTATACTTCAAGTAAAGCATTGTTTCTATACTAAACTTTAGTGTCTGAATTTAAATATAAAGTTGGAGTTTTCAAGTCATCTTTGATAAGAAATAATCCTTTGAAAAAGTGTGTTGGTCAAGTGCGATGCCAACTTAAATAATCTTTAAGAATTACATTACCGGACGGCTAATACCAGTAATGTTTGGTACCGTAATCGTTTAATCATTTTGTAGTAGAAAATACTAGTTTTTTTATTGTTTTTCCTAAAGTGTTTTGAAATACAAGTTTCTTCGGCAAACACGAGACATCGTTTACAACAATAAGATGTTATTGTAGACAAAAGAATTTAATCATATTTCGCATTACAATTCAATAGTCAAATTTTATCAAAACATTAGACATCAAAGCAAGGGACCTTTAAACGCATACACATTGGCAATCGCTTTTGTCGGGCTGGTAACTCTTTCGAAGAAGATAAATATTAACGCCAAAGGAAAGCACGGAAGAGGTTCTGTATACTCACCTAATACCTTCACCATCGCCTCAGGTTTCTTCTTCCGATAGAGTTGGCCAAGTAGGTAAACTGGAACACCACTTAGGCTCACAGCCAAACCAGTGAGAGACACCAGGGGTTCAGCATAGAAGGGTACCACCACCAGGAACAAGGCAAAGAGCGAGAACAGTATTGGGATCACAAGAGGAAGCTGCAAAGGAATTGGAGATGTGAACAAGGGCAGTCAATCACCTGATTTTGCAGAGGCGTAACCTGAGTCTAGCGCTGTTTCAGCGTGTGGTATATATGCTCTTCTAAGGTAGGCCTACTTTGAACGCAATGAAAAATGCAGTGGAAGTGAAAGTTCTTCTTATATGCTAACTTCCCCTACCGCTAGGATTTGTAACCTTTCCCCAGACGCCCAAAACTAAAAGAGAACTTACGTTACCCACTCTCCCTTACATCCAAATGCATTAGTTTTTCCCTCTACTTTCCGACCACAGAATCTCCCCTCTGCCCCCTTACTTTCAAATAATTTTGCGCTCACCAACAGACACCCCTCCCAACAGGCGAATCCTATTCCCTGCAAGCCCTGCGCACTTTTTCATGTGCCTATTGAAAAAAGTAATAAAACAGCTCTATCAACGATGTTAAGAATCAAATTATCAGTTCGTCCTTCCCGATTAAATGTGACCGCAGGTGAACCAAGATTTTAAGGAAGGTTATATTGTCTACAACAAGGTTACTGTCTGGAAGAAATCATCAGCAAGGCAAAAAGTTTTAATCGTGCATGGATAGGTTGTCATACAGACCTATAAAACGATAGATCAATAGAGCGATACATAGATAAGTAGACAGACAGACAGACAGACAGACAGACAGACAGAAAGACAGACAGACAGGTAGGTAGGTAGGTAGATAGATAGATAGATAGATAGATAGATAGATAGATAGATAGATAGATAGATAGATAGATAACAGATAAGAGGTAGAGAGATGGATAGACTGATAGATATGTCCTTCAAACAAATAGATAAGCAGACAGACAGATATAACATAATTTTATCTCATTTATAAAAAAAAGGTAAAAACATATTGATAACAACAAAACTTTCATATATTTGATTTTGAAAAATTTGTTTTAGTTACTTTTAGTTTTCTTAAAAATATAGAATTATAGAATCTCACACCCCAAAAGACCTGGGATCAGATTCCTCACACGAGTTGGGATATTTTGTCTCACGCGAGCCGCAGATTCTTTTTCTCACGCGACCACAAAATGCATTGAATTCACAATCAAACATTATGGAAATATTGAATGTTTAACTGTATCAGCGAATATCCTACTTCGCGGTCATCTAGTATTCCGTGTCACTAACGCGACGTCTGTGGCGAGTTTCACTGCCAATACTTCAACTACTGCTATGGACGAGATGTCCAACAGAAAAAAAGAATTGGCTAGATATATTCTAAATTCCAAATTCGGCCGTCTTTTGTGAGTCTGCCACCAACAACGTATACATTATCCAAAATCATAACAACGCTGTCGTCTACCACTGTAGAGTACTCTGACCTGCTTACTTTGTAGTTCCGGTCCGTGTGTTACTCATCGTGTCATTGGATAATATTTTGCGCTTGGAACGAACGGCTGTTTATGATCCAATCGGAGCTCGTGTAATATATACTGTACAGTGTATGATCGATTTCTTAGAGTGTGGGATCGATTTTTCTCACATTCCTGGCCGCTTGGAGTGCGGGATCGACGGTGTTGGAAAAATCGACCCCACACTCTGAGAAATCGTCCACACTCTGCAGTAAATATTACACGAGCTCTGATTGGATGATAAACAGTCTGTTTCGTTCCACTTGCAAAATGTTATCCAATGGCACGACGAGTAACACACGGACCGAAACTACAAAAGTAAGCAGGTCAGAGTACAGGGGCAGACGACATAGTTGTCACGATTTTTGATAATGTTGTACGTGTCCAATGTGAATTAATTAACGCATTTTGTGGTCATATTAGAAAAAGAATCTCACACACCAAGGACCTGGGATCAGATTTCTCACACACGTTGGGGATATTTTGTCTGGGGGTATTTTGTCTCATACTCGCCTGCGACTCGTGTATGACAAAATATCCCCAACTCGTGTGAGAAATCTGAGCCCAGGTCCTTGGGGGTGTGAGATTCTATTATTCCCACACTGTCGATACCAATCTCCAAATGACCAGGAATGTAAGACAGAGTAGTCTCACCTCTAACTCAAATGAAGTTGCTCTTTGAGATCACAGAAAAATAGAACTGCGCACCTTGATAGGACGTTCAATATCAGGTTTCTTGAATCTTAACCACATCAAGCCAAGAGCACAAGCCAAGATCGATAGCCATCTTACAAAACTGAAGTAATTGACGAGCGTATGGATTTCGTTAATTTGGATGATGATACTTGCCAACAGCGTCTGTGAAATGAAATGAACATATATCTATATATCTATCTATCTATATATATATATATATATATATTATATATATATATATATATATATATATATATTTATAAAAGGAGAGACAGACTGAGAGAAACCGTACCTCTCAGGTATATCATTGTTTGTTTGTCAAAGTAAAATATAGATAATATTTGGAAGTGTAAATATGGGGTGACAAGCATACGGTTTATACAATAAATATATATATATGGGGTGACAAGCATACAGTTTATACAATAAATAGATGACAAGTTGTTTTTTAATGAATGTTACTTACATCAAGTAGAAGTGCAGGTAGTGGTGTACGTTTGGTCACATGGATCATGGCAAGTACGTCAGGGAATTGACCCTTCTTAGGCGAGCGGCGAATCCACAAAAAGGGCCTTATTTTAGGAGTTTAATGTACCCACCTTACATACGGCCACATCATACGTCATTTGAAAGCTTATTATCTCTACTTTAAGAAAATTGACGATGTGGAGCTGCCAAGTAGGGCCATAACCTCCCAATTTGCATAATTAACAAGGGTACCCAATTTGCATAAATGCGATATAATATTTGAAATTTATTGTTAACTTCTCTAACGATACGTTTAAACTATCGAGTGATATATCAAATGAAAGGTCTTTCCATGTAGAAAACAAAATGGATATTCAAAGAGATAATGAAATTGATTATACTGAAATATTTTCATGTTTATATGGAAAACAATATTTTCCCCTTTTGAATAACAATATTTTAAAAATTTTAACACATACAGCCACAACACATAGCCACATCATACATCATTTGAAAGCTTATTATCTCTACTTTATAAAAATTGACAATTTGGAGCTACCAAATTGGGGCATAACACCCTAATTTGCATAATAAACACGCATACCCAATTTGCATAAATGCGATATAGTATTATAAATTTATAGTTAACTTTTCTAAACATACGTTTAAACTATCGAGTGATATATCAAATGAAAGGTAGTTGCATGTAGAATACAAATGAATATTCAAAAAGATATTGAAATGGACTTCACTGAAATATTTTCATATTTATATGGAAAAAATATTTTCCCCTTTAGAATAACAATATTTTTAAAATGTTAACACATAGAGTCCTATCATACAGCCACACCATACGTCATTTGAAAGCTTATTATATCTACTTGAAGAAAATTGACAATGTGGAGCTATCAAGGAAGACCGTACCCCTTTATGTCCATAAATTACACTGGTAAGCAATTTGCAGAAATGAGATATGAAATTAGAAAATTCATTGTTAACTATTCTAAACACACTTTTACACTATCGAGTGATATATGGTCTGTGGTGATGGTATTTGCATGTAAAACACAAAATTGATATCAAAAGTGATATTTAAATTAATTTACGGAAATATTTTCATATTTCTGTCGAAATAAATATTTCCTCTTTTTAATAATGGTATTTAAAAAAATTAATTCAAGTATCAATGCAACAAAAAGATCCACACGAAAGACACTATTGTAGTTGTTGAAATGTAGCTTTGTAGCTGAAACTATGTGTCAGAGTAAGCTGCAGTCAAAGTAATGGCATGATTCATGATCCAAATCATTCATGTCATTTCCAGTAAATCTAGTAATTGTAGGAATTCATCATCCTCTTCTTCACCAGCATTGTCATGAGTAAAAGGGTTGCCACAGTTATCGCTGCCTTGGCAGGAACAAAGGTCTGTGCAGGGAAGATTAATTCGACAGCAGACACAATTGATGACATGTAATAAGAGAAAGCAGTTCCGCAAACCGTTCATATCTTAGTTGTTTGAATTTTGTGTACGTTACATGTGTATATTGTAAGTGTATATTATGTTATGTTTGGCCTTTAATGTATAGTGTTGATTTGCCATGGCGAGACGTAACCCTAATCTACGTGTTCTGCCCTATGGGTAGCAAGACTAATGTGACACCGCGATCCTTTGATGCTATCTTTTGAGAGTACTGACTTGTCTTCATCAGTCCTTCATTTTTATTTTGTGAAACATGTGCACTGATTGAATGATTGTAGGTGTTACCAATCGAGTTGTTCCACTGAAAGTTCAGTTTGTTCAAGTACGGAAGCTAGGATGTCTACTGTTCGTTCAGGCTGTATTTGTGTACGCTCATTTGAATCGGAGATCGGACTGTTGTAGGTTTTGTGAAGTTTGGCATCATCGTAACGCTTATATTTCCGTTTCATATGTATGTGATTAGGCTACGCTCACAAATAACGGTGAGAGGCAGAGGAATTCGGGTTGGATTCGAAAATTTTGGGAGATTGTAGAGGGGTACTTGGAGATTTTGATCAGCATATAGGGGACCTGAAAATGTTTTGGTTCCCTTTTACTATTTACGATTCAAAGGTTTTGAAATTAATTTAATGAAAATTTAATAACATTGAAATGTCATCCGATTGTCCAAAGTTAGTAATAATTTAACAAGATTTAGAATCGTTTGGTCGCATTTCATTACTTTTATCTCGAAAATATCTTGTATTCTCTATTGCCTTGTTGTTGCATGATTGTTCTAATGTATCGTAATGTTTCGCGTTTACAAGGCCCTTGAATGTTGCCGTTTGGTTTCGTTAACCGCAATGTATCTGTGTGTTTTGTGTGTTTTGCAGTCGAGAATGTCCTCTTTGTTCCACCGATGACCTTTATAGATAATGAGGTCTAACGATATGATTTCTTGAGAAGAGCTTTCGAAAATTTGAAAGTATGATGCATTTTTTCATGTTTGATATGAATTCATTAAGCTCGTGTTGAGTTCCAATGAGAATCATACATCGTTTCTGAATCTCAGTCAGAGCGATATTTGTTCAGTGTGTTGCTGAATTATTCTCATTTTGTCTTGTGAAATGTGATGTCGGGAATTTCTGGTAAAACTGGAGATCTCGTACCGCACCCCAAATACATGACGGTAAATTCACTGTTGACTTGAAAGTGTTGTTTTTCAAGATTATTTTCAGCATAGCTATCATGTATTTTGTTGTTGGTTGTTTGATTATGCAATCATTTGATGATCTTTCCTGATTTAATGCTCTGTCGACTGATTCCATTGGTTCATTGTGCGTTGTATTAGTGTACATTGAAACAATGTCTAGTGTTACCAATGTCGCATTGGCCGGAACTTTTATTGTCTCAATTTTCCGTGTAAAATCAGTCGTATCTTTGATATATGTTGTTTATTTCTTCACGATTTATTTGAGAAAATAGTCAATGAATTTTGATCTGTGAAAGGTTGGACTGCATCATCCACTTATAATTGGGCGGCCCACGAACTTTCCTCGTGAGCGTCATTTTGTTCGCTTGTATTTTTAGCATAAGGTACCAACTTGTAAGTGGTGCTAGTGTTTTACTCTTAACTAGAATAATCGCCATGGCTAATTAATACTTTATATAAAACAGCCAAACATATTATACACTGACAATATACACAATATCATACACACAATGCAAACAACGAAGATATGAACGGTGTGTTGAGTTGCTTTTCTTCATTATATGACAATAAATACGATAAATGAAATATGGTGCCTTCCGTCTACATATTCCACATAACTGAACTGAAAATACAGATGTAACACAGATGTAGTAACCAATGATGTCTCCATCAAACAAGATTTCTAGAGAAATTGAAACAAAAATGACATCAATAATACAAAAGGGTCATTCAACACACAGCTATTTATAACAAGATTGGAACTAATTTGGGATAATTGGATGGTGAAGTAATGTCGGTTTAATTTGCAAATTTAAGCTCATCTGCTTTTTTTTTTACTTGTAATGTTTAAAGAGTAACTTGTTATATTTCAACACTCAACTATAGAGCACAAAACACGCTTTAGAAAATTTGCAAAATATGAAGACCCAATTATCCCAAATTAGTTCCAATTGGTTTTATGTATTCTTGTTGTTGTTCAGCTATATGGGAATTAGACAGGAAAATGTTCCAGTTTTCGTATCCTTAATAAACAAAAATCAATTGCAAAACAAATTCAGATATTTATCCCCAAAACTTTAGCATTATTCGTTATTAGTACACAATATTTTGAATATTATAAACTAGTCAAACGTTTACAATTTAATTGAAAATATTCAATAAGAATATTTTGAATACACGTTTGGAGTTCATGATTCTATTCTACATGCAAATACCTATCATTTGATATATCACTTGATAGTTGAAAAGTAAGTTTAGAGTACTTTGCAATTGATTTTTGTAATTTTATATTGTATTCATGAAAATTAGGTACCCGTTTGCATTATGCAAATTAAATCATTACAGCCCTATTTGTCAGCTGCATATCGCCATTTTTCATGAGGCAGAGATAATAGGCTTTCAAATAACGTTTGATGTGGTTGTGTGATGCGGTTCTATGTGTTAAAATTATTATAATATCG
Source organism: Ptychodera flava (assembly GCF_041260155.1). Classification (NCBI taxonomy): domain Eukaryota; kingdom Metazoa; phylum Hemichordata; class Enteropneusta; family Ptychoderidae; genus Ptychodera; species Ptychodera flava. The sequence goes on from NC_091940.1 coordinate 24,809,729, forward strand.
TTATTAAAAAGGGGAAAGTATATTGTTCTACATTAGTACGAAAAAAATTTAGTAAAATCATTTTAATATCTCTTTAGATATCCATTTTGTATTCTCCGTGCAAATACCTTTCATTTGATATATCACTCGATAGTTAAAGTATGTTTATAGTAGTTAATAAATTTCTAATTTTATATCGCATTTATGCAAATAGGGTACCCATGTAAATTATGCAAATTAAGGGCCACGTCCGTACTTGACAGCTCCACATTGTCAATTTTCTTGAAGTAGAGATAGTAAGCTTTTAAATAACGTATGATGATGCTGTAAGATTTGGCTTTTTGTATTAAATTTTTTTAAATATTGTTATTGAAAAGGGGAAAATATTTTTCAATATAAATATGACAATATTTCAGTAAAATGAATTTAAATATATTTTTGGATGTCTTTTTAGTATTCTACATGCAAATACCTTTCATTTGATATATCACTCGATAGTTTAAAAGTATTTTTCGAGTAGTGAATAATAAATATCTAATATTAATCGCATTTATGCAAATTGGGTACCCGTAGGACTTATGCAAATTAGGGGCTACGGCCGTACTTGACAACCAAATGTTGTCTATTTTCTTCAAGTAGAGATAGTAAGCTTTCAAATGATGTATAATGTGGCTGTATGATGTGGCTGTATGTGTTCAAATTTTAAGATATTGTTATTCAAAAGGGTTAAATATTTTTTCAGTATTAATATGAAAATATTTCAGTAAAACCATTTTAAATATCTTTTTGGATATCACTTTTGTATTCTACATGCAAATACCTTTCATTTGATGTATCACTCAATAGTTTAAAAGTATGTTTAGAGTAGTTAACAATGAATTCCTAATTTTATATCACATTTATGCAAATTGGGTACCCATGTAAATTATGCAAATTAGGGGGTTATGGCCCTACTTGGCAGCTCCACATCGTCAATTTTCTTGAAGTAGAGATAATAAGCTTTCAAATGATGTATGATGTGGCCGTATGTAAGGTGGGTACATTAAGTGTGAAAAATGGGTGTGTCTGCCGCTCGCCTATCTCTAGCACCGGAAAAATATACCCTGTAACCACACATTGCGATGAGACAAAGAGAGTAAGTAAGCAAAGCGATTTTTCATACAGCGGTGAAGGTGTAACAAAGAAAGCAGACTGAAAAATCGATTGATTGATTTGTCGATCGCTCAATCAATCTAGTCATCGAACATAGCCTGACATTTGATCAGGCAGGAAATTCGTGCCCTTGGTATGTGTGGGCATGTGTTAATTTGCCGAGCCATGTGCCTCAGTCACGCTATACAGGGGAGTTTCTCCCGGAATCCGGCAGAAACTAACTCACGACTGCGCAGACTCAAAGGTAACGCGTTCAATCGCTAGGAAAACTTAGCCTGGGCTGCCAAATTCCAAATAGGTTTGTATGAAAAAAGGAGAGACACATGAGAAACCACTGCAAATGATTTTATTTTTAGAAATTCACCGACTTGAACCTATTCTAGTGTGTAGTGTACGATTAATGTCTTTGTAATATGTCAAACACAAGCCGGCTTTTGCCACATGCTGGCGCAATCTCCGCAATGAAAGGGCAAGGAGGTCTGAATTCCGTGTCCCCTTTCACAAATTCGACAGACGACAAAAGTATATGCCATTGCCAGCGTTAGCCCTTTTCTTCCGTTATATTCTCTCCCGTTATATTCTCCGTATATTTAGTTACACGTACCTTCCAGCGGTGAATATCGATCCGTTACATGTACCCAGAGTTGACAAAGCAACGAAGACAGGTATTATCCATGACATAACACCCAACGATGAGTCAGCAAATGTCTGTTGGAACAAAAAGTCAACTTCTAGAGATCAGCAGATGCCAGTTATTTCAAGTTTTAATTTTACTGATTCATCATAATGAACATGACTACTATTCGCTATGTGAACTCAGTGAAAAATCTATTTTCAGTTCTGTAACCAAGTGAGCGAAAACATTAATTTGACATCGGGTTTCAACAACATTTCACGCATATTCTTGATCAAAAAGAATAGAGATACTTCAAAAATTCATCCCCAATGAACATCCAACCCTTACACTGATGAAGTTCTCAGAATACGGAATATGTTTATTAAAAAAAGCTTTCATCGATGTTCCCTCTGCAAATATTACATATATTGTGTAACTTACTGAAATTCAATTGCTAAACGTGTCGGAAAAACTTGCGCTGCAGATATTTACAAATTTGTGAGGACCAAGAAACCTGAAGGTTAAATACTTACGACGGCAACTGCGTCTGCTCGTAAAAGTTCTGGAGGACTAAGGACTGAAAAATATGCCATGTTGGTCAAAACGTAAATAACGGTCACCAAGGTAACGGCAATGATTATAGCCAATGGAAGGTTTCTACAAAAGAGAAAAAATGAAGCATAACGTAAAATTTTATGACAACAGTGTATTTACGATCGTGATCGCAGGTCAGCATGTTAAGTGTGGCCGGTGGATTTCATCAGATTAGATACACGATTTTGTAAATGAAACGTTTATTAGCATGCCATGCATTTTACGAATTCCTAAAAGCTGATGTTTATATTCCACGGAGGATGTATATCTTAAACGGCACCTGGGAAAATCATGGGCCAAAATGCAAGAGTTTGCCGCGGTAGTTTTTAGCGATATACATCATAAAGGTGATAGAACGACGTTACGGGGTTGCCAGCTTCCCAACCGCAAGGTCACATAGACTACCCAACGAGTCGCTTGGCATATTTTTTTTATGTTTCCATGAATATTCTTTGGTTCTTGAATTCTTTCTCATGACGATTCTTTCGCCGGGTTAAGGATAGTGCTGGCCCCTTGATCACACTAATCTGAATACATGCACTTCTCTGGCGATAGAGTAACGCGAAACGAATTATGAAGAAATTCATTAGCCTTTTGCCGATATAGTCAGGCCCTAAGCCTACAGACTTGGAGCAAGTGCGGATGTCAAGCCAAAATCGTCCATAGCAAGTTACTTTAACCACAGGGGGTTGTCTAAATGTCCGTCCCCAGGGGTGGGTAGGTGTTTCGTTGTATCGCTAATAAAGATATATTCTACCAACCTTTGTGTTTCGGTCTTAACTTAGCACTGCCCTTGACAATCTTGCGTCTACGTTTTATCAACATGCTGCGTCTATTATCTGATGAGTTTGAGTGCCTAATTAGCCAAAGTAATCAAGGGTAAATTACTAATCTGTGGACGCTCTCACCAGATTATCACCGGATTAAATTTGACAAAGTCAACAACGAACGCACCAGCAAGGTATAACTGAAGACCTTGCTGGTGCGTTCGTTGTTGACTTTGTCAAATTTAATCCGGTGATAATCTGGTGAGAGCGTCCACAGATTAGTAATTTACCCTTGATTACTTTGGCTAATTAGGCACTCAAACTCATCAGATAATAGACGCAGCATGTTGATAAAACGTATACGCAAGATTGTCAAGGGCAGTGCTAAGTTAAGACCGAAACACCAAAGGTTGGTAGAATATATCTTTATTAGCGGTACAACGAAACACCTACCCACCCCTGGGGACGGACATTTAGACAACCCCCTGTGCTTTAACGCAGCATCGACAAACGTCACCTCACAATGGGAGAGATACGTCAACAACCGCTATCCCACCTTAATCAATATCGAATGACGTTGGTGAACAGAGACTAAATCAAACACTTGGCTACTTTTACAATCAGAAAAGAAGAAGTTCGAAGGAGATACTTTTTATAGGTGCTTTACAGTTACTATTATCTCACTGATAACAGAAACAAATCTTTTTACGTGAATATTGTTATTTGCAATTCCCCTGTCTTGAATACGTCTACGTATAATTAGCAGTATCACTGAAAGGAAATAATGTGAACTTCTGATCAACATTCATCAGTTAAGTTTCGGGGGGGGGGGGAGCTGGAGCATGACTAGAGAATTTTTGACATCGCCCCTAGTAGTAAATATTTATCGTAGACTTACTATTTTAGCTCTTTCGTTGATAAGGAATTGGTTCTAAGATGTCACGTATATATCAGCATCTGATTGAAAAGTTTAGTATGTACTATACTATGGTGTCCTAACTCATGAATATAATTGTATATAAGTTCGTGGATGCATATGTATGAACGAATGATTGTACCAATAAATGAATGAATTACTATGAGAACGATACTCTAACTTAAAGGGGCGTCGGACAGAACGACCAGCGCACGAATGAAATAAATAAATCAATTAAATAAGTAAACCTTTTTATATTCTTCATCTCTTCGGCCACATCATTCAAAGAACCCCTTCAGATAGGAAGATGATGGATGACAAAAAATGTAATCAGAAATGACAGAGAGATGTGCATCAATCAAAAGGTCAGATAGCGTTACAAACTGCCTTTTCACTGAAACAATGTCTTATTGCTATTGTTATTGTTATTATTATTATTAGTAGTAGTAGTAGTAGTAGTAGTAGTAGTAGTAGTAGTAGTAGTAGTAGTAGTAGTAGTAGTAGTAGTAGATATTGATTTTGTTATTGTTTTTTGTAGTCGTTGTTTTTTATCACCGTTAAACCATCGTACTCGTACACGCTGCTTTCAGGAAACCCTTGCCATCCAGTGAAAAAATAACGTACTGGTAAATTGGGATTCACAAGGAAAATTGCAAGTTTAATTTAAATTGAGATAAAGGGGTGAGGTGATTGAACTAACCAGCCAGCATATGCCCATAATCCTGAATACATTGCGAGGGCAATGTCACCAATTGAGTTTGTGCTGTTGGAAAATGCGTTCTCAAAACTGTCTGTGTGTCCTAAAAAGAAAATTGTGACATCAACTAGAACTGGTTTCGAAATTGGCATAAATAATAAATTGTAGCATTTGTGTTCTCTCAAATTTGCAAGATGCGGAAAATGCATTGCATCCGGAAAACTTTCATTATGCATTCTTGCTTTGATGATAAGAGTGAAATATTTCTAAAGGACTATTGCTTTTGGATATTATGAGATCAATTAACCGTTCTAAGAAATCTTTAAATGCAAGACTTCCTTTTCCGTCCCGGATAACTTCGGAGTGTATACATATAATATGATGTGATATCGCTATGAAACACGCCACTATAAAACAAAATTTAAAAATTCTAACCGTTTAAGGCGCTTACTGATTCCAAACTACAGCTGCTAGCCGACTGAAATTCTTTTGAACAAAAAGACATTTCAATTCTCAAAACGTGAATAATAGTGACGTCATTGACATACCTGTCGCTAGGTAGTACAGGCCTGTCCCAATGATGACGGCCGTCGCCAATAGTTTGGTATTGGAGAGGACGTTTGTAAATCGCACGGTCCATTTAGTTCCGACGCAGTTCAGAAATGACAGAAACCCTTGAATGCACCAGGAGAGACAAAATACAAGATTGTTCAGTCTATAGCATGCTTCTATCCGTACGCGAAACGGAACTTCTTCATTTGTACGTGTTTTGCATACTTTTCAAACTTGCTTATTACATGCCCCATGTGTAATATCGCACGCCCCATAGGATTCAATAGTATCTTGATGATGACGTAACATGCCGGTTGGTTATTTTACTTGCCACCTTCGGAAACTAAACATGAACATGATTGACATAGGAAATAGTGATTATAGACAAATTATGCAAAACCTTATATGACCAAAATACATTATAATTGTGATTGTCAACATTATGGTACTTAAGCCATATCAATTGAGGTGGTTGTTGTAATATGCATTGGGCGACATCCAGATTGGTTTCACACTAAGGTACCTGTGATGTTGTAAATTGCCATATAACTGGCCCTTAGCGGCTCTTTAAAAATCTTTTAAACAACAGGTAAAGAAGACATAGGTCTAAAATAATTACGATCCAAAATGTGAGCAGCAGCGGAAGAAGGGGTAACTTTAGTTAATTTCCAATCAGTTGACAATACACTTGTTAAAGATTTAGTCAATGGTTCAGCAACAACACTTGTAACTATTTTCAACCTGACAACTATAGAATATAAAGTTTGCCTGTCGTACTCAGCAATTACGCTTTGAAAAAAATATGCATTAAAATCTATAAGATACATAACAGTTATTTAGATACATCAATGCACCATTCGATGATGAAAATCGTTTTACTTTTAACAGATTTTCATCTATCATGAAAACAAAGCATACGATTGTCAAACAAATCCACAAGCTCGGAGTGAAAACTATGTGAAACAGACATGTAATAAAAACATTATTGCTCAAACAAGGAACTATGTGCCGAGGGTAGGTGACCTCTTACCCGACGTCAAGAGGGCAACAAGTCTCACGTAGCAGTGTTCCCCTGCTCACAGTTGTCAAGTTAAAATTGTTCCGGATCACCTTACACTAAATGATGATTATGCGGCCCGATACCTAATCAATCAGTTTTCGTTGAATGTTTGGGCACGCTGCTTTTAATAAATGAGACATGTAATACAACACAATGTTTTCCACTTACACAGAGCTGCTAAAGCTACGAGGCGCCTTGGTAGTTCGGGTCTAACGTCGCACTCCGAAAACAGCGGATACACGATGTAATCAGCGCAAACTAACAATACTATTGCTTGAGCCGTTGGCTTCTGGACGACCATATTAATCCACAGGTTGAGGAAGCCTGGAAGGGGACCGAACGCTTCATGGATGTAGATGTATTCGCCTCCGAATTTCTTTATAGATGTGCCTAATTCTGACATCACCAAAGCCCCAAGCAATGAGCATATTCCGCAAGCCAGCCATATAATCAAAGACAATCCAACAGAACCAGCATTCTGGAGTACTCCCTTCGGTGATATAAAAATACCCGATCCGATCATCATACCAACATTCAGAAGAACGCCATCAATTACAGTCAGCTTTTTCTTCATGCGGAAACCTTCCTGCTGTACATCGCTGCTTTTTATTTCATCTTTCGATGGCGAATCACGACGACGTACGCTGGACGTTCGATCATCTGCAGCTCCCTGTATCGTCGCCATCTTGACATGAACGGTATCAAGATTTCACTATGCGCTACATGGTATTGTGTTGTTTGGAGCACTCACTTGTACGAGGTTAAATGCATCTGGGTCGACGTTAGACCGATATCAAACTTACTGCTATCGACAAATCAAAAAGGTTGTAAAGAATAGAGAAAGGCGGTAACAAATCATAGGTCAAGCAGAACAGATTGCTGACTACTTGAATTGTCGCAAGAATAACTTGACAGACTAAAAGAATAAAAGGACAAGGGTCAATCGTTTAATGATTTAAAGGGCCAGTAATGCTAATCTTTGATTTATTTTTCTTACTTGCATTTTGAATATCAAGTACAAGTTATTATTGTTCTCCAAATAGAATGTTGAAACACCCACTATTTAGCTTGTAAACATAGCGTATATATGTGCAAAAGGCACTGCTATTGTTTACTTCTGAATTCAAGTCCGGACCAGAAGTCATTTGTCAACAATTATAACGATGCAGTTTACAAATGTACAGGGTGAGTTGACTGGCTGAAAACTGTGTATATCAATATGCTTCGGGAATAGAAAAGGATATTATGGTTGACATTAAAAACAAAAATAGTCAAAAAAATCATCAAAAGTTAGCATTACTTACCCTTCAATATTCTCAATTTCTGTTGGCTGAGTCATTTGTTATCGTAAATACGTTAAAGATGTAACGTTAAAACTAAATTCGTGCCTTTTTATGAAATTTGGAATTCCATAACGTGTTCCGTGGGTGGCCACCTTGGTGCATTATGCTTAGAAGTCAAGAGCTTAAACGCTATGAGTGAATAAGCAAGCTGACACAGTACGTTTATTATCGAAAAACTTACAATCTCTCAAAGCGTGCTTTCAGCCTTCTGGTGCCGCCGGCAACACCCCCTCGTAATCATTTGGACAAGATAGCCCCGAAGAAGAACCGTTGGCCTACAAGACGGAGCACAAATTCTCAGGAAGTAGATCTGGTGATTTGATTGAGGGGACTTCTATGCGTAACCATTGTACCACTTATTGGGCTAGAACAAATAATCTCCGCCGAACCAAAATGACCCTAATGCAGCCGACGTTTAGTCCTTACGAACGCAGAGGGAGACTTTTCACTCTGTTTAACAGATCATGCCAATCTCACCCTTGGAAGTTAAAACGTCACAGTCTCACCTTTTCAGCATTCCTTTACTTATAGGATAAGTGCCTTCAATGTAACTCTGCAACAGTCCGATATATTGCACTTGATACTATTGTAACTGCCAAAAGTAGCTTTTCGATATCTACCTTCCGATACTACCATGGCGTGGATGCTTCTTTTTTTTCTCTGTGACAGTAAGTGACAATCAAACAAGTCCAAAAGTAGTTTCTGCGGTGGGCATGAATCCTGTGAGGTTATGTCACAAGGTTACTTTTTTGCTACAGCTTTATGTTTTTATTAGCAAGCTAAATACATTTTCTGGGCTATTTTAGCTTGGTTATATTACCGAGCGTTTCCATGACTTATTCCTTTGATTGACGGTACCTATGTACGTTTCTTGACGTAGATGCAAAACATTCTTATAGGTTCTTCTGATAATCCTCAAAAATTAATGTAGATTGCGCCTCTGGGGCTGGTATTTGGACGCTGAAATTTTTCCAAAAGCTTTCTGGTCTTAACGCTTTTTGGGGGCTCCTTTTAAAGCCCTTTGAGTAAGAAAAGGTTTGACTATCTTACTTTTTAGAAAATTGAGAATTTTATTTTCTCCACGGAGTTATTAACACCGTGATGTTTATTTGTTTCTCTGGTACCAAACTTTGATAAGTGGTAAAATTATGGATATGGACAAGTTTAACATTGAGGATAAAAATACTGCTTCAGGTTTCGAAACGTAGCTTCACAAGATTTAGGTGCAATAGACACGCATTAAGAACTACCAAACTGATAATCCACTTAAAAATAAACACTTTAGTTCACTGAAAACGCAAATATAGTGTCAAAATCACCAAGTCGGTTTTTCCTTTTAAAATGTTCTAATTTTCAAAAAACCGTCTTCCTTCGGGGAATAGCTAGCGAGAGGACATCGGGATACAGAAGCAGTGTAGAGGCTCAAAGTTTTCAAAGTTAACACTGTTTATTTCTTCTACAAGGATGTTACATCCTTCTAGGTGTTGTCCCTTCTCCTTAAGGCTCGTGTTCGTAAAGACACCTCCTGTATACAATCTATGCAGCGTTTATAATTGAAATGCAACCTCTGAATAAATGTCTCTTCCTAATAATGACGTATTTGTCGCCAAGGTTCATATCAATGGCCAAGAAAAGGAACACCAGAACACTTATGTACTTGTTAGATTTCTTACAGTATGCATCTCTATCGCACATAATTAACAATTCTGAACCTGATTATTGACCTTTATGCAGAATTGACGTCAAAGTGAATATCCTCTGTAACAGTATGTAGGGTTAATTTCTTGCACTTGGTGTCGTTAATGGCAAGTGTTCAGAGGTGTAATAATATTTACTGCAGATCATTAGATCTCTATAAGTATGTCAGCCGCTTCGTACCTTACTACAGTCGTATAATGAAATGCAGGGCGTGCATGAATTTACGTTCTCAAGGCCTTTGTGTCTTTGATCGATGCTAAGTTTTTAAGTAGATCACTAGATTTGGGTAACTTTGGAATATCTTAAATTATTTGTGTACATACGGATCCACAAATGTTCAGCGAGCCCCTCGATAATAAAAACATTGACACTATGTTGTCGATAATGCACACTGAATGCACACCATGTTAATTCAAACCATGTATACATAGTTATGAGAGAGTGAAGTTTGACATTTTGTCGTAAAACTTGAGCTACAAAATACTCGGGGTAGAGTTTCCTCAGTATGTATCTGGCGGGCACCAGAAATCGGCACTTCCGCGCTCATCGGCCCCTCAGTGTCATGTGTATACGCGGAATGTATCTGTTTATAAATCTAACCTTATTGATCTGCATAGATTGCAATTGATAGACTGAACAATGAGAAAAAGCTACATGATTATGTCATCTTATGGGGAAATGCACATCACCTAAAATATCAAAACTTCTGCAAAAATGCATTAAATGATACAGACACTTATCACAAAGGATGTTACCTTCAACAAATTTAAAATAACTAGTGAGTAATTACAGAAAAAAAGTTAAAAAAGGAAGTCGACGTCCAATATCCCCGACACGGTTTCAGGAATTTCTTACACAATGGTCAAATGGTAACAACATAGTCATCGATGAAATGCATATCTCTGGCAAAAGTCTAACACAATCATATGATTTCTCGCAGCATGGTCCCCATGTATAGCACCACTTAAGGCTTGTGATCTGTGGGGCAAACTTGCAAGTACATCTGCCAGAACCACGTGAAGTTACCTGATGAAACAAAAAAGTGGTAATTGACAGTGTCATGTACTCGTTTCGTTCACTTTAAATTTCTTTTTTCGATATTGTCGCACTTGATATACCCAAATAGATTGTTTTAGGGTAGCGATCATTTATTTTTCGCACAGTTAAAATTCTTTATTTTTTTTCTTAGTCTGTACTCACTATAGCATTAAAATAATACAACTGGACGAGATGAAAAACAACACAACATATGTTAAAATATATTTGATAATTTCGAATTGATCCAAGTTGTCGAATGCGCCATGCGATTTATCTTCTAACAAGCACGGGAGAGCATCCACTTAAACATTAACCCTTGGGCGGACAGATTTCATACGATAGTGTGTTATTTTACACACAAATAATTACATGAACTAAGAGAAGATAATCGAAATATTTTCATTTTTTATCAACTATTTCTTATATTTTCAAAATACACGTTTTCTTAATCTTACCCTGTATTATTAAGTATTATGAAATACAAAAGTTTGAGTCTTGCAAACAGCACACACATACAGTGTACAATAAGCAATTGTATTATTGACAAATGAATTACAGTGCGGATGAAAATTCGCTTGTGAACGGAACTGAAATATGTACGTTCAAAGTTGCAAATAGTAGACTTTAAGGGAAGATACAATGGTATCGCTCTTCTTACGATAGTGAATGTCTTTCCCACATGATAAATATGACGACAAAAGAAAACACGGTGTGGTTACGATTGTCTGTTGACACTCACCTAATACCTTCACCATCGCTTTAGGTTTCTTCTTCCGGTAGAGTTGGCCAAGTAGGTAAACCGGAACACCACTTAGGGTCACAGCCAGACCAGTGAGGGATACCAGGGGTTCAGCATAGAACGGCACCACCACCAAAAACAAGGCAAAGAGCGAGAACACTATTGGGATCACAAGAGGAAGCTGCAAAAGAAAATGCATTTCTGTGAGTTCAAACATAATCTTTATTTGTGATAGAGGTGCGTAAGATGGCACTGTTCTGGAAGTTACACCACTCATATGGCAAACGTCGGTCGTGATATTCATTCCATTTTTTTCCTGTGTCAATTACAACAAAAGAGTCTTCTCGATCTATCAGTCTATCCATCGCTAAATCTTTTGCACCAATCCAACCAAACTTAATTGAGTGAAATTTATTTTTGTCCTAGAGATAACATAGAGTAGGGCAACCAAGCTGTTCCTGAACAAAATTTGTTGCACTTTATTTCGCTTATCAGTTTGGGAGTGTGAGGCTAAAAGGAGCGAAAGGGATCCCGTATAAGCAGCCACCTATAAATGGCGGTCACTTTTTTACGTCAGCAGGCGTGCATTTGGTATTTCAAAAAGATTTTTTTTAAAAGTCATGACATATAAAAATCTGATTCAGTTATTTAGCCTGGTTGCCTCTGAGAGCGAGAAATGTTACACGAAGAGGGCAGTGGAAGCATTTTTGCAAGTGGGAGGGGAGTATTGAATATGTAGGGGGAGCAGCAGCGGTGAAGAGGATGATTCTATTCAATTTTAATTTCATCGCGACCAAAATACCTCAGAGCAGTATACCGCTATGTTAATGTTAAAATTCAGGTGGTTGACTGCTCTTGTTCAGATAGAATGACGTACCTTGATAGGTCGATCAAGACCAGGTCTCTTGAATCTTAACCACATCAGACCAACAACACAAGTCAAGATCGATAACCATTCCACAAAACTGAAGTAATTGATGAGCGTACCGATTTCCTTAATTTGGATCATTATACTTGCCACGATTGCCTAAAATGTATATTATAGATGTAAATAGACGTAAATTATAGCACACATTACAAACACCTCTCTCTCTCTCTCTCTCTCTCTCTCTCTCTCTCTCTCTCTCCTCTCTCTCTCTCTCTCTCTCTCTCTCTCTCTCTCTCTCTCTCTCTCTCTGAGGATGGTGAGTTCGACACCCGGTATACAGAGTGACGTACTCACTGTTGAAGGATGGTGTGTTCGACACTCTTTCATCCTCATTGCTCCTCGTCCTGTAATTGCGCAATGCCTGTTGGATTATGGATTGAATAAAAACAACAATAAAATATGTACATATATATAAATATGCATATATATATATATATATATATATATATATATATATATATATATATATATATAATGGAGTGAGAAAGAGAAAGAGAGGTACTCAAACGTACTATATAAATATGCATATATTATATATATATATATATATATATATATATATATATATATATATATATATATTGAGAGAGAAAGAGAAAGAGAGGTACTCAAACGTACATATAAAACGACCGTAAAATATTTTTTTTTATTTACTGACTACATATCATCCAACAGGTATTGCCCAATCACAGGATGAGTTACCAATTACCCACTACCCAATTAAATAATATAAAATAGTCTTCTCCTGATTGGCCTATGGGTGTTGTCATGAAGATTCACTTTTTCACATGCCCAAATATAACACACGTTCTGTGGCTAGTTTTTCTCGCGGTAATTACATTATAGCTACGCCCCGAACAACTCTCGTGAGAGGATCATTTTGAGTGATCGACTTTGAAAGGGACGCCAGTGACGTCACGGTCTCTGTTGGCGACCATTTACATTAAAATGAGCAGTTTTTACAATAGTATCTTGATCACTGCTCACGCGGTTAGATGGGGTGTGGCGGAGGCCGAAAGCGAAGAGTAGGGTCTAGGCTAGTTGACCTTTTAAAAAGACTAAAGGGGGTAATGAGAGAATATCGAAGTGAGACTCATTTTATCTGTAGTAGTGTAAGATATGCATATAGTGATATATGATAATTCGACAACGATTTCCCATTAATAAATATTACTTACATTCATTAGAAGCCCCGGTAGTGGTGTACGTTTGGTCACATGGATCATGGCGGATATATCTGGGACTTGGCCTTCTCTAGCACCAGAAAAGTATACCCTGTAACCGTACAGTGCGAAGAGACACACGGAATAAGCCAAATCATTTATGATACCGAGGGCAATCAATATGCCACAAGGAAAGCAGACTAAAGGATCAATTGATTGATTGCTTGCTTTATTGATTTATTGATTTATAGATCAAGTCATCAAACATCACTATTCTTCTACGTCTATGCAGGCAGCATGTGTCCGTGTAGCAATCATTCCGATTGCCATAGCTTATTTGTGCATGCTTCGGCATCACAATATGTACTCCGCATGAAACAAATATCTGAATTGTAAATCAATTAGATATTTGTAAATACAGTTGTTACCAATTGATGAGGAGGGGAACGCAAAAAAGTGGGCTTTCAAAATGTTATGTCGCTAGGAGACGGCCGATAACTAATGATAGTTCACATGTCTCTTTTTGTCCTACAGAAATGATCTAAAGGTTGAAGAGGTTAGGCTAGTCTTCAGTGTAGTAGCTCTGTCCCTTCTATAAATGACAAAAGATGCAAGCGCTGTTACGGCTCTTAGAGTACTTTATATCCGATTAAATTAGTTTTCTCCTTCTCACGTACCTGCTAAGCAAGAACAACGATGCGTTAGCCGCTCCAAGGGTTGATAAGGCCACAAAGACGGGCATTATCCAAGACATGACACCCAATGACGTGTCAGCGAATGTCTGTTGAAATGAAAAGCAACGGACGCCAATGCTGTGTAAACTCCGTGCAAAAATCTGTTTTCTCATACCAAGTCGGATTTATTTTCAGCTCAGGTTTTAAGAAGATCGCACGCTATCTGTTGGAGGTAGAAAATTCTACCAAAGAGCACATCGCTGAATGCATGACTGTGCATTATAGCATATGCATACGTAAATCAAATATTATCGATCACACCGTAAAACTTTGCGAAATGGTATCACACGCTTATTAGACATGCGCTCAGATTCTCGACAATATGACGCGCTGTAGAAACGTATAAGTAAGGATTTCAAAAGCATGAGTCAAAAGACGTAATAGGGAAAACACATCAATACACGATTGGAACTAATTTGGGATAATTGGATGGTGAGCTAATGTCGATTTCATCTACAAATGTAATCTCATCTGCTATTCTTTAAACATTACACACTTGTTTTCATGAGTAATTTGCAATATTGCAATATTCAGCTATACGGCACCTAACACTTTTTAGAAATTTCAAAAATATGAAAATCCAATTATCCTAAATTAGTTCAAATCGTGTTCCAATAGACTTCAAGAATCTTTGACCCGCGTTCATTAGTGTTCGATTCCGAACAAACCTCGCCATATCAACAAATATATATGTATCACCAAACCTCGGCATGCTTTTGGTTATACATGACATATTAGTGGCGAATCTCTCTGAACTGATTTTGAAGTAAACAGGTTTAGGCATTGATGTGTCATGGCATTAGATATGGAAACACATCAACAAGACAAAATTGCCGAGAGGCGGTCATATTGAGTTTTGGATGGCTTGGCGATGACACTAAAATTGAAAAATCACCACAAAATGACTATTGTGCGGCAATATAGAAGATCCGATAATGAAAAAAATCAAAGCGCATATGTATGACAGAGAGATATGTCATTGTACTAACTTTGGAACGAATCGGTCTTGGCAACTCTCCAATGCGACTCTAGACATGAATAACATCTTTTATAATCTGGAAGCCTAGTACTTACTACAGCAACTGCGTCGGCTCGAAGAAGTTCTTGAGGACTAAAGCACTGAAAAATATGCTGTGATAGTCAAAACGTAAGTAATGGTCACCAATGTAACAGCACTGATGATAGCCAGTGGAAGGTTTCTGCAAAAGAGAAAAATCTAAATTTCATTTATGCTGGCATTCGTTTAAGTTATTGGCAACTTACTTGACGGACATAACTGAAGTTTGTCCTCATGACGATGAATTAATATGAACGCGTTCTGCAATTTAATGTTTATGAATATGACAATTTCTGGGTTATGTTGCCTATACGTCATCCAAACAGAATCAGATTCCACAGTATCAAGTGAAACAAAAATGGTTATTTTGATGTGGTACAGAATAAAGTCGCTTGCCCACGATATAAGTAGATCGATTCTGATTTCGTCATTTTATCGCCAGATCGTTTACATCACGAGTATACATAAGTCTCAAAAGCAAGAGAGACAAACAAATGGACAAACAAAGAAAAAAAGAAGTGGAAACAATCAGATGAATAAATATAAAGGGTTCGAATGAAAACCTTTTCATATTCTTCATTTCCTCCGCAACATAATTCGAAGAACTCCTTTAAATAGGAAGATAATGAATACAGTAAAGATAATAAGAAGTAAACGAATCAGGCAAAAATAAAGAAAACAGTGCATCGGTCAGAAGCGCATATGAATGAACATATTTATTTGAGAAAACATGTTATTATTATTATTATTATTATTATTATTGTTGTTGTTGTTGTTGTTGTTGTTGTTGTTGTTGTTGTACATCAATATATGAATGCCAGCATACTACAACCTTTAACTGTCATCGATTCCTCTTGGTTGACAAAATAATAGGTCAACTGAAAACCAATTAGAGCCTATCCAACACGCAAAATGTCGGCCTATATATTGAACTAGTGGACAATAGTAGTATTCTTGTTTAACAAAACTTAGCAAATCAAATATTTACCGCATCATTTATAGAAGAAGTCAAGAATGCAAACCTAGGCACGATTTTGCAAACGACACAGTGAAAGATAAAAAAGTGATTTTGAAATCATTCGTTCTCACACCCTAATTGAACAGACGAGTGTAAGAGTAGTTGATTCCAAAAACAGAGAAAATTACACACGTTATTAAAGCACATTTCAAAAAATATATCAATAATATTATTATGGATCAAAAAGTAAAAGTTTCTTTTCAATCAAAACTAATATTTTTGAAAATCATTATTTCCAAAGGCTTCTATTTAACTATTATAAACGCCAGCAGGAGAGCTGATGTAATTGCTGTGTTGCTATTTCAATCATCAGTATCATCACCAGCACCGTCGTCGTCATCTTATCACCGTCATTGTATAAGCTTTGTGTTGTCTCCGTATAACAAAGTAATAATGTACATTATTTACTTTATGTTAGTACTAATATCACATTTCATATGAGAACTTGCAAGTTACGTTTAAATCAAGTTAAAGGAGTAAGGTGTTTGGACTGACCAGCCAGAATATGCCCATAAACCTGAATACATCGCCAGAGCGATGTTACCCACTGAGTTCGTGCTGTTTGCAAAAGCATTCTCGAAGTTTTCTGTGTGTCCTGAAATGTAAAGTTTCTGTTAGAACCGGGTTTGGAAATCGTCAAACCTAGCAAATTGCGCATACGTGCACTGTGTATTGAATGCTGACAACTCAATTACAAAAACCTGCTATAGATAAGACTGGTCGTACTACATTAGTAGCGAAACTTAAAGTGAGAATTGTGTGATGTATTTAGCAGGAACTTTCTCTGTTTGTTGGACTTCTCAACTAGAGAGTTTAAATCGTATAAGAAAGGGAAATCTAGAGACAGTTTACATGTAAATAATAGAGAACGAGAAATCTGGAAAAAAAGGTGGGAACCTCTACAACAGTGATCATAAAAATGATCGAATGAGGGCGTCAGTGCTTGTAAAGTATTGCATTGTCTTCTACTCAAAGTTGCAGGTAATATCGGTACTTGTCCTAAAAAGCCACTGGATCACAATACACAAAAACCTGTATATGGTCAATGTTGACAGAATAGTGACGTCATTGACATACCTGTCCCTAAGTAGTACAGGCCTGTCCCAATGATGACGGCCGTCGCCAATAGTTTGGTATTGGAGAGGACGTTTGTAAATCGCACGGTCCATTTAGTTCCAATGCAGTTTAGAAATGTCAGGAACACTTGAATATAGCGGAAGAGAAAAGAAATGAAAAGAGTTTTCAGTATACATGTATAACATGCACCTCAAGATGAAACATTCAAATCACTTCTTTTAATAAAAGATTGTACATGTAACTTTTAGCATACTTTTCAAACGATCATGTCGAGATGTATAACTACCATTATGCCAAAAATGTGATTCTTTGCCTCTCTTTATAAAAGAAGGTGGATGTCATGAACTTTTTCGATCATTTAGTCAAATGATCGATATTTCATTAAGTCTTTCCTCGTGCAAATCAACGTAATTAGAAAAACTCTCTCTACTTACACAGAGCTGCTGAAGCTACGAGACGTTTTGGTAGCTCTGGGCTGACGTTACATTCAGAAAACAGTGGATGTACTATGTAATCAGCGCACACCAACAGTATAATTGCCTGGCCCGTTGGTCTAAGAACGACCATTGAAATCCATAGGTTGAGGAAACCGGGAAGGGGACCGAATGCTTCATAGATGTAGATATATTCGCCTCCGAATTTCTTTATAGATGTGCCCAACTCTGCCATCACCAGAGCCCCAAGCAATGAACCTATTCCACAAACCAACCATATGATCAAAGACAACCCAACAGAACCAGCATTCTGGAGTACTCCCTTCGGTGATATGAAAATACCCGATCCGATAATTACACCAACATTCAGAAGGATGCCATCGATTAAAGTCAGCCGTTTTTTGATGCGAAAACCTTCCTGCTGTACATCGCCATCATCATTCGATGGCAAATCACGACGGCGTACGCTGGACATTCGATCAGCTGCAGCTTCCCCTGTCGTCGCCATCTTGCCATGAACGGTATCAAGATTTGATTGTGCTTTACTTGGTACTGTACATTGTTTTGCACAACATCTACATAACTGGGTTGATTGAAATCTACAGTGGTGTTATCAATCATGCCCACAACACGACAAAGGACAGCCGGGCCTGACAGGTTGTAGACTACTTGGTATCAAGAATAATTTAATGGGCTCTTTATAATTCATAAAATGAAAAAAGGCCCTTAATGTTTGAAACAATTCATATTCACACTTTCTGATAGTGTTATTCTTTTGTAATCAGAAGTACGAACATCATTTACGCCAAAGAGTTAACACCGGTAGCATTTTCCCGTCCTTTGTGGCCTTAGTTTGTCAGTCATGGAGGGTAGTAACCTTGGAACATTATTCTTACGAACTCATGAGGGTGAAAACTACATGTGAGTAGGTTATCGAAATGTGATAAACGTGTTCTTTACTTGTCTTGGATGGCAACGCTCTTTTATTCCCACTTGGCCACGGCTGCTCTTATAAGTACCGATAGTCTACGAGACATGTTGCTTGTTAAAATCCACATATTAACGCTTTCAGTTGATCTCCAAATGCCAACACGAAAACAAATTGTAACTCTCAAACTTCCTAATTGGCCAAACTTGACCCTCTACAAGCGGTAAACCAGAAAAGTATCGGAAAATATCAAAGCCCGAATATCAGTTTCCGAGGCGCACTCTATCTTAACTTTAAGACAAAGGTTGGTTGATGTAGTTACACAATTTTCCCATATTCTTTTGAAATTGTTTAAAAATATATAGATGAATCATAGGTGGTGGTGGTGATGATGATGATGATGATGATGATGGTGGTGGTGGTGGTGGTGGTGATTAATTATTGTGGTGGTGATGATTAAGCTTTATTATTATTATTATTATTATTATTATTATTATTATTATTATTATTATATTTTATTAACATTAATGACTAGGAGCCTGGATTCCCTGTGGTAAAACTTAAGTTTAAAAATACATAGGGTAGACATTTCTCATATCCAGCGGGCGCCAGAAATCGGACCTTCCGCGCTCATTAGCCTCCTCAGTGTCATGTGTCAACGTAGAATGTACCAACCCTGAACGGGAACTTTCCGCGCAATAACATAAGAGATATACAATAATTTTATCATTTTTTATCGTTGACTTGTAGTCGTCGTAATCCTTATTGTCTTCAAATGCTTCACTACAACTATCACATTTGTGAACTTATAGAATCTATTTGTCAATCAAACTCAATTAATCTATGTATCTTTGGAGATTGCAACGAATAGACTGAACAATGAGAAAGGCATCGTGATTATGTCATCCTATGGGCAAATGCGCAAATGTACTGAAAAAATTATTAAATGATACAGGCACTAGCCACAAAACATGTTACGTTTGGCAAATTTAATATGAACTAGCGAGTAACGATAAAAAGGTTCAAGAAGAACAAGTCATATAGCCCGGAAAAAGTTTCAGTAATTTCTCACAAAATGGCCAAATCTGAATAAAATAGCCGTCAGTCAAAACGTGAATCCCCCGGCGAAACGTCGGACTAACGCAATCCGGTGATTTCTGGTTCCCTTGGTCTTCATGTATGCTACGCACTCAAGGTTAGTGATCTGTGAGGGAAACTTGCAGGTACATCTGACAGAACCATGTAAAGGTACCTGATGAAAAAATAAAGTGGTTACTAATGATTTCAAGGAGGCTTTCGAAGAGGCAGGGCCATGTTCTCGTTTCGATCACTTTCTTTTTTTCGATATTTACACTCTTGATCTTCACAAACTGACATTTTTTTGGATAGCCCTCATTTATTTTTCGCACATTGAACATTCTTTTTTACTTTTAAGATTATTTTAATCAGCACTCACCAAGTGATTTAAATAATACATATGGACGGCATGAAAGAATAACGCATTATTTTGATAATTTGAATTGAATCAAGTGGGCCAAATAGTCATGCGCTTTATTCATTGTTCACCACGTGAGATCATCCATGTTGAAAACATATGCGATGGGCGGGTAGATTTCATTCGAAATTGTTATCTTACACGCCAGTATAATTACGTTAACTTACAAGTCACAATTTTAAATGGTCACCTGAACGAATTAATACCTGTAACATTTTTAAATATTGTCATTGTCTTTTTCATAAAACATTTCCTTATTTCTTTTTCAACACACATTTTCTTTATCTTACCCGTATTGTCAAGTATCATGAATTATAAGAGGTTTAGTTTTGCAAACAGTACATAAGGCTGTCTACAATAAGTAATTGTACTATTTGCAAACGAATTACAGTGCGGATGAAAAAAATCACTTTCTAACGAAACTGAAATACATACGTTAAAAGTCACAAACAATATACTTTAAACGAATATTCAACGGCATCGCTCTTCTTGTGATAGTAACTGTCTTTCCAATATTATAATCATTACGCCAAAAGAAAGCATGGAGTGGCTACGATTGTCTGTTGACACTCACCTAAAACCTTCACCATCGCCTTAGGTTTCTTCTTCCGATAGAGTTGGCCAAGTAGGTAAACCGGAACACCACTTAGGGTCACAGCCAGACCGGTGAGGGATACCAAGGGTTCAGCATAGAACGGCACCACCACCAAGAACAAGGCAAAGAGCGAGAAAATTATTGGGATCAGAAGAGGAAGCTGCAAAAAAATGCATTTCCGTGAGTTCAAAAAGAATCTTTATTTGAGATAGGGGTGCATAAGATGACACCGTTCTGGAAGTTATGTCACTCATGTGGCAAACGCCGGTCGTCATGTTCATGAATTTTTCCTGTTTGAATTGCAAGAAAAGAGCCTTCTCGATCTATCAGTCTATCCATAGCTAAATCTTTTGCATCAATCCAGCCATGCTTGAATGAAACTTGTTTCTTCCCGACGATAGCGAAGAGTATGGAGAAGCCATCAAAGCTGTTCCCGAACAAAATTTGTTGCACTTTATTACGCTCGTCAGTTCAGAGCGATAAGGTTTTTACATGTAAAAGCAGAAGAGTTCCCCTACAAGTCACGTCTAAATGACGGGCACTTTTATTACGTCAGGGCATGTTTCAGCATTTCATCACTCAAAGAATTTGAAAAAGTCATGGCATATAGAAAATAGGATTCGGCTGTTTCGCCTAGTAGAAATGCTACAGGGAGAGGGTTGTGGAAACTTTTTTGCAAATGGAAGGGGAGGGGGAACTTTTGTTACGAAGAGCGGGCTGAAGGGAAGATTTCATCACGACCAAAGTACCGCTAGGTCCCTGCTAAAATTCGCGTGGTTGACTGGTCTTGTTCAGATAGAATGACGTACCTTGATAGGTCGATCAAGATCAGGTCTTTTGAATCTTAACCACATCAGACCAACAACACAAGTCAAGATCGATAACCATTCCACAAAACTGAAGTAATTGATGAGCGTGTTGATTTCTCTAATTTGGATCATAATACAAACCAAAATTGTCTGTAAAATGTAAATAAATGTAAATTATTATACACTTGCGTCTGTTGCGTCTGTAACCAATAGAGTTTCGTCGTACAGTAAGTTTCATTATTATACACCTATTTCTGTAAGCTATGAAGTTTCGTCGTACAGTAAGTTTCAGTATCAGAGGACGCAGAGTCCAATAACTTTAGTTGTTATTGTACGCTATTTGACCTTTTAGCTCATAACTCTCTTACGTCAACACGAGGAAAATGGGAGAAGATTATATATTTTTTACAAAAACTTATACTTCGAAACATTCAGTACTTCACTCGCAGTGAATAATAGTCATTCGGAAACCTGTGAATTTAAGTGAAATTATGCTGCTGACCTACAATTTTACCACGTGCACTGCGCTGCGCGGGTTGAAATTTCGTTCTCAGGCTGCGGACGTGCTGAACGCGTTCCAGTCTGTTCAAGATCGCTCAGTGCAGTGCGCGATGGACATCCTAAAACGCCTTAATTTCGACTTTTTCTATTGAAATTGGACTAAAAAGTTGTATAATAATCAGGTTATTCACAAAATACGCACCATGGACAATACCTCCGCTGCATGATGTACTCGGAAAATCCCGGTATTTTGTGAATAACCTTATATCGTTACTTTATATTTGAAGATCTTTACGTTTATTTTGGGAATGTTTAAGTGCTTTTTTGTTTCCGCACGTTGACTTTTAAAAAGATGAAAGGGCTGTACCTGTTATTAGATAATTTTTGTATCAACGTGTAAAACCATCTGTTTACTCCTTAGAATAAGATGCATGAATTACTAGGGTTATTGAGAGAATACTCCGAAGTGAGACTAGTTCAATATGCAGTAGTGTTTGTGATGCATACAGTAACATATAATAATTTGATGATGGTTTTCCATCGATAATTATTACTTACATGCATCAGAAACGCCGGAAGTGGTGTACGTTTTGTTACATGGATCATGGCGAATATATCTGGGAGTTGGCCTTCTCTGGCACCTGAGAAATATATTCTGTAACCGAGAAACGCAGGATAAGCAAAATCACTTCAAATACAGAGGGCAATCTATGTGCCAAAGGGAAAGCCGATTAAAGGACCAATCGATTCACTTCTTGATTTATTGATTGATCGATCGATCGATCAATCAAATCATCGAACACACCAGTACTTTAAAGTTACTCAGTTATAGGAAATCTCGTCTACGTCTACGCACGTATGCCTAGTATCTATTCAGATTGCGATAGCCTACTTGTATGTGCTTCAACGTCACAATCTATATTACCCATCGAATAAATACATTGTTTATGCACTATAAGAAAATTACGCGATTTGTAAATACAGTTGTTGCCAAATTATGAGGAGGGGGAACGCAAAAAGCGGGCGTTCAAAATGTTATAATGGCATTAGTGACGGTCGACATTACTGAAGATAGCTAACACGCCTCTTTTTATCATATGGACATAATCTAAAGATTGAACAGGGTAAAGAGGTCTTAAGTCTGGTAGCTTTGTCACTTCTATAAAAGATGACAAAATATGCCAGCGCTAGCCATGTTACCGTTCTTAGAGTACTTCATAACCGATTAAATTAGTTTTTCTCCATATTTTACAGTACACGTACCTGCTGGTCAAGAACAACGATCCGTTAGCAGCTCCAAGTGTTGACAAGGCCACAAAGACGGGCATTATCCACGACATAACACCCAAAGACGTGTCAGCGAACGTCTGTTGAATTGGAATGGGGAGCGAAATGGTCAAAAGACAGCCATTTGCTGTGTGGACTCTTTGAAAATGTCCATTTTCTCATGACACCTGAATAGGGATTTCAAAGAATGCACACCAATAGGTTTCAAGAAACTTTAATAGTGTTGTAATTGTCGACAAACGTGGCCATATGTAGTTCTGTTGTATCATCCAAAATCGGAATGCATGCAATTTGTTATGTATAACATGCGGATCGGGGATCCCCTTGCATCAATTCTGAAAATCGTTGTGTCATGGCGTCGTTGTGTCATGGCGTGAGAAATGGAAAAAAGCAGCAATGACTATTGTGCGGCCATATAAGGTCCGATAAGGAAAAAAGCAAAGCGCAAATGTATGACAGAGGGATATGTCATCGTATAGGTTTTGAAACGAATCGGTTTTGGCAACTCTTCAATGCGACTCTAGACATGAATAACATTTTGTATAATCTGGAAGCCTAGTACTTACTACAGCAACTGCGTCGGCTCGAAGAAGTTCTTGAGGACTTAGCACTGAAAAATATGCTGTGATAGTCAAAACGTAAGTAATGGTCACCAATGTAACAGCACTGATGATAGCCAGTGGAAGGTTTCTGCATAAGAGAAAAATCAAAATTTCATTTATGCTGGCATTCGTTTAAGTTACCGGCAACTCTCTTGACTGCCATATGCCTTATGACGATGAATAAATATTACAGTGTTCTGCACTATATTGAATGTTGTAAACCTATCAATATGAAAATTTCTCGGTTACGTTGTGTGTATGTCACCCAAAACAGAATCAGATTCCTCAATATCAAATGAAACAAAAATGGTAATTTTTGATGCGGTACAGAATTAAGTCTCTTGCCAAAGATATATTGATTCTGATTTCGTTATGTGATCACCAGATGGTTTACATTGCGGGTATACATAACAATCTCAAAAACAACAAACACAAACAAATGGGCAAACAAAGAAGAAAAAGAAACAAAAAACCAAATAAATAAATGTAAAGGGTTGATTAAAAACCTTTTTATATTCTTCATTTCCTCCGCAACATAATTCGTAGAACTCCTTCAAATAGGAAGACAATGAATATCGTAAAGATAATAAGAAGTCGGTTAGACATCAGTGAGAAGGGCACATGAATAATATATATGTTTGAAACATGTAGTAGTAGTAGTAGTAGTAGTAGTAGTAGTAGTAGTAGTAGTAGTAGTAGTAGTTTACATAAATGACAGCTAGTCCCGTGCATTACGCGACATGAAGCGGAAGGCATACCCTGAAGTATTTTCGGAAGAACTTATCTTGGATTCGTGACTCAGGCGTCAAGTTGGGTGAATAGTGAATGCCACGATAATTTTTCCACTGATTTATATGTCAAGGGGTCTATCGATGTAGTACACGCTTCTCACAACCTATGCCTCTACATATATTCTGGCAATAGCCCAAAGAATCCCTCGAAATCACCAATACTTGAACTTTATTACAGCATATTTCGAAGATATATTAATAACAGTATAGTCGATGAAAACTACCCCGGAGTAAAAGTTTCTCTACAATTAAAACTAATATTTTTCCGATCATGATTTTGTAAGAATTTTTTTTTCAACTATTATAAGCTTTGGTGGAAGTGCTGTTGTGATTGCTGAGTTGCTATTTCAATCGTTGGCATCATCACCATAACCGTCGTCGTCATCTTATCACCGTCATTGTATAAGCTTTGTGTTGTCTCCGTATAACAAAGTAATAATGTACATTAGTTACTTTATGTTCAGTACTAATATCACACTCCATATGAGAACTTGCAAGTTTCGTTTAAAGGAGTAAGGTATTTGGACTGACCAGCCAGAGTACGCCCATAAACCAGAATACATCGCGAGAGCGATGTTACCCACTGAGTTCGTGCTGTTGGCAAAGGCATTCTCAAAGTTTTCTGTGTGTCCTGAAAAGTAAAGTTCGACATGCAATTAGAACCGGTTTGAAAACCGGCAAATTGTGCATATTTGCATCGTGTATTGCACCCTGAGAACCCAATTATAAAACCTGTGATAGATAAGACTGGTTGTACTACATCAGGAATGAAACTTAAAGTGAGAATTGTGTCATGTATGATCAAATGATCAAAGACAAAACAAACAGAACCAGCGCTCTGGAGTACTCCCTTCGGTGATATAAACATACCGGATCCGATAATTAAACCACCATTCATAAGGATGCCATCGATTTCAGTAAGCTGTTTCTTGATGCAAAAACCTTCTTGCTGTACGATTGCAAATCACGAAATTGTACGCTCCCCGTGTCGTCGCCATCTTGTCATGAAGGGTATCAAGTTTTGAGTGTGCGTTCAATGCATTTGTACATTGTTTTGACAACATCTACGACAAACAAGTGGAACTAGGTAGATCGAAATCTAAGGGAGTGTTTAATCAAACACCCACGTCACAACACCACAAAGACGTTGAGGACAGCGGGGCGTGACATGAGAAGTGAGGCCTGGCAGTCTGTGGACTACATGATAGCAGGAATAGTTTAGCGGATACATAATATGTTAAAGGTCTTTTGTGTTAACACGCTTCATTTTCTCACTTTCCGATTGTGTTACTGTGTTGTAATGAGAAGTACGAACATCATTTACGCAAAAGAGGTAACAATAGCACTACTTTCTTGTCCTCTTTGGCCTTAGTTTGTCAGTCACGGAGGGTAGTAACCTTGATACATTACACTTACAAACTCAAGAGGGTATAAAAACTATGTGTGAGTAGGTAAGTTTGTCTTTCTATCAGATATAAAAGCTGCTTAACTACGTTTGTTATCGAAATCTGATAACATTTCAGAAGGACATTTTCTCTGCTTTCTGGAGATAGCGACGCCCTTTTATCCCAACTTGGCCGCGATTGCTCTTACAGGTAGTTGAAATCGGTATTTCGGTATTTAACCTAATTTCCTATTTGATTTTCACACGTGAAGTTTCGGCCCATCCCTATGTATACTGATGAATCGATATCCCGTATGACGATCAGAATAAACCGGAATGCATCGCGAGTGTGATGCTATCAACTGAGTTTGTGCTCTTTGCGAAGCTATCTCAAAACTTTCTGTGTGTCTTGAAAAGTAAAGTTAGTCATGCAATTAGAACCCGTTTGAAAATCGGCAAACCTGGCAAATTGTGCCTACGTGCGCATCGTGTATTGCACGCTGAGAACTCAATCACAAAAACCTGCGATCGATATATAAGACCAGTCATTCTATACATCATGAGCGAAACTTTAAGTGAGAATTGTGTGATGTATTTGACAGGAACTATTTCTGTTTGTGGGACTTTTCAACTAGAGAGACCAAATCATAGAAGAAGGAAGATCTGGAGACAGTTCAAATCGTAGAAGAACGTACAGTGTGTAAAATCTGGAAAAAGAGATCGGCACCTGTGCAACAGTGATCACTTAAATAATCGAATGAAGGTGCCAGTGATTGTACATCAACTTGTTGTATTGTCTTCCACTCAAAGTAGGAGGTAATATTCTTAAGTTAATCGTTCACAGCTATCGTTATTCTATCCATCCGGACCACAAGCTTGACTTACCCCTCGTAAACAAATACAGAGTGTAAGCATGGTGACACAAGGGATCACTTCAGGGAGTATTATAAACTCCTATCGTTATTTCATACGCCACCAGAACAAACTTACGAAACATTCATGACAAAATGATCACACAGATCCCAGTCTTATGGTGGGTGTCACTGCTGACATACCGATCTTAACTTCGATTGCATGGTTAATAATAAAAATGTTCTCGGTTCATTTGTCATTCATTTTTTCTTTATACTGTGTAAATATTTTACCAGGTTATTGATGTCTCATTCTGTTATGACACCCTAACATATGGGCTGCAGGTTTTGAAACGCAATGAACGCGCACTTGTGCGCAAATGATATGAAATTACAATATGTCAAGTACGAGTGGGCTTTGCTCCGACTCTTCGACACCATCATCCTTCAGGTGACATTACTCTCTTTAATTACAGCCTTTGGACCAACTTTCTCCCCGAGCGAAGATTCTTCAATACGCAAAAACCTGCATATGGTCAATGTTGATAGAATAATGACGTCGTTGACATACCTGTCCCTAAATAGTACAGGCCTGTCCCAATGATGACGGCCGTCGCAAAAAGTTTTGTATTGGAGAGGACGTTTGTAAATCGCACGGTCCATTTAGTTCCGCTGCAGTTCAGAAATGACAGGAACACTTGAATATAGTGGAAGATAAAAGAAATGAAAAGAGTTTTCGGTATAAAACATGGACCTGAAGATGAAACATTAAAATCACTTCTTGTGGTAGCAGATTGCACGTGTAACTTTTAACATATCATTTGATCATTTCGAGATGTAGAAATACCATTATGCCAAAAGTGTGGCGACACTTTTTGCCTTTCTTCATAAATGAAGGTTGATATAATGGATTTTTTCAATACTTTGGTAAAATGTCCGATATCTCATAGTGTCTTTCCTCATGAAAACCGACGTAATATTAAAAATACGTTTTGTACTTACACACAGCTGCTAAAGCTATGAGACGTATTGGTAGCTCTGGGGTGACGTTACATTCAGAAAACAGTGGATAGACGATATAATCAGCACAAACTAACAGTATGATTGCCTGGCCCGTTGGTCTAAGAACGACCATTGAAATCCATAGCTTGAGGAAACCGGGAAGGGGACCGAACGCTTCGTAGATGTAGATATATTCGCCTCCGAATTTTTTTATAGATGTGCCCAACTCTGACATCACCAAAGCCCCAAGCAACGAACATATTCCACAAACCAACCATATGATCAAAGACAATCCAACAGAACCAGCATTCTGGAGTACTCCCTTCGGTGATATGAAAATACCCGATCCGATAATTACACCAACATTCAGAAGGATGCCATCGATTAAAGTCAGCCGTTTCTTGATGCGAAAACCTTCCTGCTGTACATCGCCATCATCATTCGATGGCAAATCACGACGGCGTACGCTGGACGTTCGATCAGCTGCAGCTTCCCCTGTCGTCGCCATCTTGCCATGAACGGTATCAAGATTTGAGTGTGCTTTACATGGTACTGTACATTGTTTTGCACAACATCTGGGTCGATCGAATTCTAAAGTGGTGATATCAATCATGACCACAATAATACAAAGACGTTTAGGACAGCGGGGCGTGAACATGAAAAGTAAAGCGTGAAGGGACGTTGACTACATGATATCAAGAATATTTTAGCGGGCTCTTACATCAAACTGATTGAAAAGTTTTTTTATATGTTTAACACAATTTATTTTCACACTTTCTGACAGCGTTACTCTTTTGTAATCATAAGTACGAACATCGTGTACCTTAAACAGGTAACACTATACTTTTCTGTCCTTGTGGCCTTAATTTGTCATACCAACGACTGCAGTGACCTTGGAACATTATACGTACAAAGTGAGTAGGTTAGCTTGTCTCTCTGTCAAATACAAAAGCTGCTTAACTTAGTTTGTTATCGAAAAAACGATAAAATTTCAGAACAGGTTGTCTACTTCTCTGAGACAGTAACGCCCTTTTATCCCTAGCTTATGGTGTGTATATTTCACAACTTCTTAGATACAGTAGAGCATGCAATTCATATGAAGACTTTCGAGTTAGACACAGCCTATTAGCTCAAAAGTTAGTGAGGCAAGGGTTCTCAGAAAGTAGATTAGTGAAATCATTTAAGAAGTTCTATGGTAGATACGGAGATGTTGTATCAAAATATGACCTGTCTGTCACTCAAATGATGAGTGACAGCATACCAAATTTTGACTCTCAAAAGTAATTTGGTGAATTCACCAAATAACAATGGATTTGTCGCTTTGGGTCAATCTTAACGGGTGCAGCTAGCTGGCAGGGTACGCTTACCCATTCCGGACACCTGGTACCACAACTACTTTGTGGTTCAAGATGACCCCATTGCCTTTGTCATTTTCAATATGTTCCTTGGGCCTGGTAACTTTCTTAGTTACCTTGAATGATAACGATTATTGGACCTGATTTGATGTCTATTGGCCGCGATTGCTCTTATATGGACCGATAGTCTACGTGACATATTGAGTTCAAATTGTCAGTAATGAAATATATAACAAAGATGAAAATATATCATATATACAAACACAGAACAGACAGACCGACAGACAGACAGACAGACAGACAGACAGACAGATACACACACACACACACACACACACACACACACACACACACATATATATATATATATATATATATATATATATATATATATATATATATATATATATATATAATGCAGATATGTCAAATCTATCTTTTGACAAACGCTCTCACTTAGTCTCAGAAAGGCCGACACGAAAACGAATTGTACATCTCAAACTTCCTTACAACCAATCATCAGAAAAGGTTTTGCCCAACTTGATACATGTATGTAAAATCTTCAAGAAAATATGAAATCAAAACACTTATTTGATTATTGACTTGCGCAGTAGGCATGAAATGGCCATGGAAACTCTCATTTCTTAATGTTCCATGAACCTGTGCAATTGGCCATCATATGATACTTGAAATAATACCTTGACTACCTAAAGGTTTCCGTGATTTACTTCCCTATACAATCCCGGCATGCTCCTCTATTCTGTGTTGTCATGATTAATTATTCAAACATCAATAGTAGTCCTCCTCCATACATTTGCCTCCTGTAAGATTATATCAAATTACAAAGTGGCTGTGATTTTTATTTCTGCGATCATCGATTAGCAATTATAAAACATTGTCACAACTTCAAAATATGAATTTTCAACCGCTCTCTTACCAAATCAAAAATACATAGCAGATGTTGAGATGCAAATTTGGTAATAGAGAAAACAAATAACCTAACATTTACCAGTATTTGAGATTCAAAATGGTCGCCATCCCTGTGTAAAATCTTTATGGGGAAAATAACATCAAATTAACATTTTCAAAAAACGAATAAGGTACAAAGTCTACTTACCTCAAGAGTTTCAAAATGAGCCCTCCAGGCCAACTTGAACAAGCGATAGACCAGAGAAGTATTGGACCTTTTTAGAGTCCTTACTTCTGTCCTTGAAGCGCACTCTGTTTTAACGTAATGTCAACATATTTTACAAAAACTTCCTATAATCTTTTGAATTTCTTTAAAAATATTCTTTGAAAATAAATAGATGGACACGCTACTACAGTCGTTCTCGATGGTACAGAACAAGGGGCAAGTTTGAATGTTGCAAGGATATTGATAGGAACTGTTGACTCCGGCTGTGAAGAGCAGCGTAAACTTTAGAAATTGAGTTTCAGAACTGCCAGACTAAACATTAGGCATGCGTTTCACTGTATGAACATGGTAACTTTTCACCGTCTGCTTCTCTTTTGATGCCATGCCCAACATGTGTGCCGAAGTTCGTACGCCTATTATAATTGTTTACAACTCTCTGTCCGGGCCTTTCGTGTTTTACTTCATAGCAATAACCCCCGTCCATGGGCGGGGGTCATATACACGCTCAATTTGTTTCAGTTTGCCCTATATGGCATTTTCATAGCAGCTTCTGCTCTATGTTGCATATTGTACCCGAATTTCATGCATACCTGTCTGAAGCTTGGGCTTTCGATTATATAAACTTTTCTTGACACATTCGATATTCAGCTTTCTCAATGGGACGTTTTGGAGAGTTGACCGGAACGATAATGAAACTTGGCTGTCAGGAGTATGTGTAATATTGTAAAAAGAGTCAAAATATGTTATTACTTAAATCTGAAAATGAAGGCTGAATCAAACCATAAATGTCTTTCATTAATGTAATACAGCTGTAATAAAGTGAAGGATTTAATCTACACTTACGTTCACTGTCGTGTGATTATTTGTCGACCTTCTGACGAACGGTAGGGTTTTGAAGCGGAATCACTTCCTCTACATTGAATTGTTAGTTTCAAGGATTAAAGAAAATTTTACCGCAGGGCATATAAATGTCTTATCGTTATAGTGTTTAATCTACCTATGACTGGTGACTCGTAACAAAAAATGCTTAGAGTCATCAAAATAAAACAAGCATACGGGTACATTATTGATATATAGACGAGGAATTACTAGGACCTTTAGGTTCACCTGAGAAGCAAGCACTCACTCACACTCATAGTCTTCAGTGGTTGCGCTAAAACTCGTTCATTCAAGGTAAGCTTGTCACCATGAAAGCAGATTACCTTGCAAACTGTAAAATTGTCAATTTGGATAAAGTACTTTAGATGATCGGCGGGGTCACCGATTTTGTTTGCTTTACATTCGCTAAACATTACACGAGATCAATCTGCAGCAAGTAGGTTCAGTCCAGTTTCATCGTTGTCCATCTTTGAGAGCCATACCCATGCTGAGCAGATATCGTCATGCACCACATCTTCGAAGGCCTTGCTGAAAGTGACGGCGACAATTAGAAAGGTGGTGTTTTGAATTAATTCTACCTCCTGTTTACCTTATATGTCCGATATCAGTGAGTATTGAGTGATTTTTGGCACTGTAATTTACATAGTACGGTGTTGTACAATATACACAGGTGTACCCGACTCAGTACATTGAAAAAGTACTGCTTGCTTGCCAGTCAGAGATCTGTATGCCTGCTACACGGTACTAACCTTAGATGCTAGCAATTAACGACTATGGCACTACTGTGGCAAGATCTTTGGTCGATCGCATTGCCTTCATCATGATCAACAAAACTTGCCTTCACACTGATATTGAGACAAATCATTGTTTCCCCACAGAAAACTTTTACAATGCGCAACATGCGACAGGCTGTTAAACGAGAGTGAGCTTTCACTGTGTGACAGACCACGATGCTACACATTCATGGCGAAATCAGAAAACAGGTTCGCTGTCCTTGATAACGGCATAGACATAATCACCGCTTCAGGGTGCCAAAAGTCAAGTATTCGCTAAATAATACAAAAGTACGTATTTTGGAAAGGAACATTTCATAACATGTTATAATGACTCTTGACTCTGGCATTTGTTTGAGAAGACGGCAAAACAACAAAACAACACGTATTTATTTCATATTTGTTTTCAGTTTTCCTTGACACCACTGACATGTTTGCACAGTGAAAATAATTGACTACTATCAAGATCTCACATTCTGGTATTTTTGTTGGTATAGTGGAACACTCATAACAGCCAATTATACGTCTAAGTTGTGCACTGAACAATTAGAGGTCTAACTTGAATTCAACACACGCGTTAGCATTTTTCTTGGAGCAAAATATTGGATTCGAATAGTACTACACTTTTAAAGGGAGGCAATCGTCGGAATTCTCCTCAAAGGTTGCCAGTAGGGACCACTATGATCGATGTGATCACTGTATCTAGGGTGCATTGGCGATTGATGAAAGTTAAAACATGTTTGTTAACAATGAATATCGTAAAATTTAAATGTTGCAGCTATATTAACTTGATGCATCTAGATAATATCATGCATGAAATATATGGTTTGTAAACAAGAAAGTCGCACACGCGCAGTTCCAACGACTGCCTCCCCTTAAAAATATCTGAATGAGAGGACATAGAGAGGTCATTGAGAGGTCATCACTACATTTGTACTTTAATAAGTCATAAAACATGTCTGTGGTTTTTTTATGACGAGCAGGGAGTTAGGTAGAAACTGAATCGAGAACGAACAGATGCAAAGAGTGACAAAAACAGCCGGATCGAGTGGAGGAGCGAGTACTAGCGATTGGACTGTCATTCCGAAGTATACACGGGTAATACATACGCATACAAGGAATAACATGCATTTGAAATCGATGAATAATGTCCGTCGATGGCATGAATATTATTCCTTGGCCATTGCACGAACTCAAGTAACGTCTGCCAGCTAGAGTTTCCCAGTATTAGCTTAGTGTTATTCAACCCCTGTTGTAATATGAAAGCGTCATACCACGCGTTTGTGTAGTTTTGCTTGATTTGCGCTTTCTTACCTCCAACGCAGTATCAACTGAGTGCGTATCAAGAACATCTAGACGAGCTTGCAGCGGAGTTTCTGTGCACATCGATATCGACAACTCCGCTACATTTTCAGAGATATCTCAATAATCCCAACTACTTCTCGGGACATTTGTCGACAGGTAAGTTTTATTACATCAACTGGTCTACATACTGATATGTAGATATGCCTATCTTGTTGTAAAATGAAAACTGCCATAATATCAGGTTTTAACCTCGTTTTCAGGGTAACTACGAACCAAATACTTTCTCATCACCCAAAGTGCCAAGATAATATGTTTAAAACATGTGACACATAAAAAAGAAGTACCTTTCATAGAGAACTTGTCACTTCCTGTGAGACGACTCGCAAACGTCAACATGAACATTTTTTCAAAACACATGATAATTGCCCATGCGTTCAAAGTCCGCCGTTCACAGTAACGCAAATTCACATTAGTAACACAAACATATATCAGGGTCATAAATGAAAAATGACAGAACATGACAGACTATGATAAAGTTGAGTATATGTATTGCAGTTGCCAATATCACTCGTCTAATCACTTAATATAACCCTGAAATCCAAAAAGGGACAGCCATTACGAAACCTCGGAGACAAATACTGAGGGGAATTTTGAAGCGTTGATTTCTTCATGCATTTTACAAGTGTTTCATAAATGTTAATCGTAATTTAATCATCACATACCAATGTGCGTTGTTGTCTTGCTTAAATTACGTCAAACATTCTTACATTGTGAATGGTAGCGATAAGATTGACCTTTAGGTGAAGGTAAAAGATAAACTGTACAATTCGTGGGCGCCGATGCTAAACTGATTGCCTGTGATCGCGGCCACTAGTTGGCAAAACACTAGCTATATTTGCCCCGTGAGGGTAGCCGACAGTGGTGCGAAGTCATTTGATCATCAAGCTGAAGAAAAGACAATGTGACGATCACTCCATTCTTTTTCTTTCTGTGTGTCTTGAAGTCTTTCTCTGACATCATTTTAACAGAACAGCCTACTTAATTATGGTATATATACGAAATTTGATCATGATGCTCAGTGTAAAGTTCAGGCTAAATTTAAGAGCGCACACAGTATAGCTATAAGTTTTTAACTTCAGTCTGCTCGAAACACCGAAAGGTTACACCAGTGCCATCTTAACCTTCCGTAACCTACCTACAATTTTCAAACTCATCACGGACAATTAAAAATCACAATGAAAATGCCACAGATGAAAACGTACAACACTGTCTTGATCCCTTTAGCTCAATAGCACGCTTGAAGAGCTTGTAGAATTGGGTCAGCAACGATGTCAACAGTAGCTACTCCGTTTGGAGTAGTTGACTATGTGGTGTTTGCAACAATGCTGGGGGTGTCACTTGTGACAGGAATCTATCATGGTGTCAAAAGTGGACAAAGAACAAGCACGTCAGAGTAAGTAGCGGTGAGGATTCGTCGGTAAAATGGTTGACATTTACTATGCCTTAAGCCGATATATTTATATATATATATATATATATATATATATATATATATATATATATATATATATATATATATATCACATTGAATTGTTCCTGCTCAAAAGAAATTGTAAAAATTCTCACATCTCTCGGTGTTGATGTAATCTGTTATCAAACGATTCATAGCATTTCGGATCTGTGAGATTGACATATTAATTAAGTTGCAAAGCAATTAAGTAATTAAGAGAAAGTGTGCATAGGTGTGAATACGTGTAGGGGACATCATATTGCAAAATAAGCTTACTATCTTACACAGCGCCACTTCTTAATTCTATATGTGTATTGGCTAGAAAATTGCTGCTTTGGACAACTACTAGTGGGAGAACATAATACAGCTTAATAACTAATAATCTATATACATCAGGTTGTCTAGTTGGCAAGGGCCAACCGTTGCTTACAATATTCAAAAGCTTTTTCGTTGATAGACTTTCTCGTGAAGCATAAGTGTAATTATAACACGCCACATGCTCATTCCGTGTCGTGATTCGCCAGAATACGTCACGTGACGTGAAAGTAGATACGTCTAGTCACCACCAAATTGACAAAAGTGACGTCAGAGGGTATTTTTTGACCAAATTTGGAAAAGTGCCCTGTCACGTGACCGTAGTGTCGTCTGCAGCTTTGCAACAATGGCGGGTGACTAATAGGTGATGTGCGTCCGGGATAGGTGACGACACATTCTCTAAAACAGATTTTCCAACGTTTTCCAACATTCCAACAGCGTAGGAACTTGAATAGCTCATCGACGGAAAAGATTAAGGTGCAACTAAGGATGTCGCTAGGTATGCTTAGAATATTTTTTGAAAGAAAGTGGTACCACGTACAACTGAAGGCGCTGTGGAAACATCGCCCAGTAAACTTGTCACAATGGATTGTTGCGATGCAAAATATCAAAACACATTAAAAACTATAGGCCTATAACAGTACAACATGAGCATGTGGTGTGTTATAAAACACCTATAGCCTGGTCTTTATTCGGGCTATAGCGACCGTCTATTACCCCTCGTGGCCGTGTGTTACCAGAAACACATAGCTATACCCCTCGGCCAACGGCCTCGGGGAATAGCGATGTGTTTCTGGTAACACACGGCCCCTCGGGGTAATAGACGGTCGCTATAGCCCTCATGACCAGGCGATAGGTGTTTACTACATTATTAGTGTAAAATCTCTGGAATTTCATCAAAGTATGACTCGTTACATCATTCTACCTACTGTAGGTTCTTGGTTGCGGGCAAATCAATGAGTGGTTTACCAGTAGCCATGTCTCTGCTGGTTTCATTCCTCTCGGCATTGACTATAATGGGTATTCCGGCAGAGATCTTCATTAATGGACCCACATATGCCTTCTTCGCGTTGAGTGTGCTGTGGACGTTGCCTGCTGTCTCGTTCCTGTGCGTGCCGGTTTTCCACGGCCTTAACTTGATAAGTGCTTACGAGGTTGGTAGGTTTTTTATATTCATTATGGTACCAATTAAATGCGTCGTAAAAAAGTTTGTTCTCTCTTGGACTGTGTTAAAATAAACTTTGTGTTCCTATAATGTTATGAGTACGATTTTTAAAATAATGGCGGTACTCAACTTAAAATTGAAAGACTTCAGCTTGTTGCTATTCGGAAGGATTAAATCATCCAAAATAAAAAACAAATATTCAGGGTTTCCGTGCAAAATTTGTTACTAGAAAACAATCTACCAAATGTTTATCGACACCTGAAATTCAAAATGGCCGCCATCCCGTGTAAACTCTGTTTGGGGATTTCGATGTTCTCAAAAATATGCCGATGAAAACTTTAGTCACCCCATGAGCTTAAAAATGAGCCCCCACAAGTGACGGATGCCGCAAAGGTGTAGTAAAAGTTTACGTCATCGAGGCACATTCTGCCTTAAGAGCATTTTCGAATGAACAGATGATACTCAGCATCGTGATTCAAAAGGGGAAACTCTTCTCTTGCAGTACTTTGGTCTGAGGTTCAACTATGCAGTACGAATCACGGCGGCCCTACTCTTCGCACTACAGACAGTCTTCTACATGGCGGCGACGATGATTGGCCCGGCCCTAGCAGTCGAAGCAGGTGAGAGTTCACGACGTTGATGGTGTTAGAAACAAAGACGAACTGTTCTTACCCTTTGCAGAATTTCAGACCATTATGTCACACATTGACGGGAGCTTAGCGTACATGACTCCTTGTACTGCACTGTAATTTAGTACAGCTGTATGTCTCATCATGATATGATAATCAACATGATACATAATCAACAGACAGACTTTTTCCAGTGTTTCATGGCCAAAGCTGTAACCTATGCCTGTATCAATTTCATGAAATGTTGACACAGCGACTACATGCTATTAATTTTAACGATGCATATGCAATTTGTTTTACGATATGATCCAATAGTACCGAGTGGCCATTTCATTACGATTGTTTCATTTTTGCAGTCATTTAGTACATATCATTGCTTCATCTGATTTGTTTCAAAATCTTTATGGGTAAAATGAACTAAAACATGCACGTGATTATCATTCTTATCGATGACATGGCCACCAGATGTTTTTGTTCAATATTCAAATCTGAACGGTATTACTCATCTACAAATTGAACAAAGACAATATACTTTTTTGATGTGTTTACTTAAAATGTGAATTTGTTTCGTGATGTGGTCTCGTATGGCTGTCAGGCATGCTTCACGTGATCCACTTCGCACTTTTGTACGAATGATTTGTACTATTGGTTTTTACACAATTTCCGTTACAGTATGACCAAATATGGCAGGAAAGTGGTCGTTTTGCTACAATTATGTTCATCTATTATAGGCCGTTACTCACGAGTGTTAACTGATTTAGGTGAATGTTGGTACTTGCATCTTCTTCCTCTTTGAACACGGGAGCAGAGATCTTGCTTGTCCATGAACTTATGATGAAAAATAATATAAGAAAATAGTCCCCTTTCCGAATCTCATACATTGATTTTCTCTTTTATATATAGTTGTGAATGTAGATTTATGGATCACATTGGTGGTGTCCGGGGCGGTTTGCATTTTCTATACCAGCGTGGTGAGTTTTTAATCCTTTAAAAAGAAGTAAAAATGACAGATGTTCAGAAACCCTGCAAATTCATACTATCAATGGCTCGAATTGTAATACCTGTTCTATTGCTTTTTTTCTCTTTGTTCATGTATAATGATAGATAACGACAAGGATTCCTTTGTCAAGTTAGGCAATTAATTTTGCGATCCCGCCTACAAATTATACATGGGTCATTTGTAATCAGCTAGGCCCTATATTCATACAAAGAAAACTAGCATGAAAACATGTTATTGTGCATCATCTGTCTGCATATTCAGGGTGGAATGAAAGCGGTCATCTGGACAGATGTCTTCCAGTTTCTCGTCATTGTCGGGACTCTCATGACCGTCATTATCTTAGGGACCATCGAGGCAGGTGGTCTACAGTACGTCTGGGAAAGCAACAAACAAGATGGTCGGCTTGATGTGTTCAAGTGAGTGATGCATTCTGGGCTATCATCCGGGTAACTTTCGAGAGAACTTTTTGAGTCCAACATTGTCGTGATAGTTTGTGAACAGAAAGTAAATCAAAATGTGCGCGACGTGCACCCAGCTTTCCTCTTTAAGTGTCGCAAAAGTCAACCATCTTCAAATTACATAAGCATATGAAGTCAAAACGAATGCAATTTCTGTAATTTGTCTCTTATGACTGCAGGAATTCTCTCCACTCAATTCTGATTCTCTCTTTCTGTCACAATTCGTCTAACTCGTCCTTGTTTCTCTTTCTATCCATCTGATTGTATATCTGCCTGTTTGTTGTGTCTATCTGTCTGTCTGTCTGTCTCTGTCTATCTATCTGCCTGTCTATCTCTATCTACCAATAATGCTGGCTCGAGCCAACAAGTTAGCCGTCTCTTCGTCAGTAACTGCGCATGTCTGTCTGCCTGCCAGCCTACGTATCTATCTATCTGTCTATCAATACATCTAATAAACTCTCAAACTCTAAAACAAATAAACAAAAACAAACAAACGTATGCAGTGGATTGCACATTCCACACTTCTTTTTTCAGAGTTCCATTTGATGTAACTCAAAGAACAACCATAATCAGTGCGATATTTGGCGGGGGAATGAACGCGATTCCACAATTCGTCAGCCAAACTGCAGTGCAGAGATACATGTCTTCTAAAACTCTGAAACATGCCCAGATGTAAGTCGAACATCTTCGTTTTCACTTAAGCATTCAATGACAAACAAAAATTATGTTCTGTAGAGGGTTCCGATCATAAATAAAAAATCTGCCCTCGTAGCGAAAGTTAAAATGCTGTCTTTGAGTTTTGCTGAGTATCAAATTATCTTTAGTGTGTTTTGACGTCAAATATATTTTTATACTCGAATGTAAAAGTGTGTAACAATAGGTATGAAATATGTACTGAGTAATGCATGTGAGGTGCGATAGATAGGAAACTGACTAAGTTTCTTCTTTCCATGCCAACAGGTCCGTCTTACTGAATATGCCGTTCCAGTTAATCATTCTGCCGACGGTCTATTTTTCAGGATTGGTTATGTATGCCTACTACAATAGTAAGTTGATTGCAGGAAAATGTGAACAAAGAGAAAGGGCAACTCGTAGAAAAATTTTCAAAACAAATACCATGAGCTTAAGCGATTTCTCGAAACTCGCCATTCTTGGTCTACCCTGGGGTAATGTCTTGACATTTAGGTAGAGGAGTTGAAACATTTGTATAGTAAACGATTATTCTCAATATCATCTAAAATCATTCAAAACTTAGGAATTTGAAGGTCGTATGACCCCCTATTAAACCCTTTTCAGCTAAGTTGTTATTAGTTTTTGACATTACAGCGTGCTTAATTCAATAAAGGCCCAAAACCCCCTTTTAAAGAACAACAAATTGTCAAAATTGTCATTTAAAAAACATTAGAATTTTTAGCCAGTCACTGCTGTGCCTTACCTGTCTGTGAAATATTCAACTATCGAGTGGATTTTCTCCTTACAGTCAGGAAAGAATATGATGTTGCTCTCCGGTGACCCTTGTTAAAGGTATAACGTGTCTCGGGGACAGATAGTCGGACTATCAAATTTCTACAATTCTTTTCTGATCTACGACTTGTGGAGGCACATTTTAAAGCTCTTGGAGAAAGAAAAACTTTCATCGTCTTAGTTTTTCGAAAAATCAACATTTTGATTTTCCCCCATAGCGTTAACACAGGGATGGTGGCCATTTTGAATTTCAAATATCGCAAAATGTTGGGTAATTTAATTCGGTAGTTCCAAACTTTGCACGGTGACCCCCGATTTTTATTGTTGACTTGGTAAAAGAATGGTTGAAAGTTTCATTCAGGAAAGTTTGAGCAAAAGTTTGTCTTTCACTTTTGAGGTGCATACTACCTTAAGGAACTAAACGAAAAAATCAAAATTGTCTTCATATATTCTTTATTTTACTCAATATACTGTATTTTTAAAACAACGCACTCAAAACTTTCCGTTATAATATCATTTGCTGTCAAAATTAACAGAACCTACTTGTAGTTTAGAACTGGCGCTTGACTGTAGTTATAGATACATCGCTGAAGACAAAAAGATGTACGATGATATACGAGTATTGTAATGGTCAATAGTATTTGAATACAAATGAGTGGTCTTTGGACGAATACCACTTTCTATTTTATGGAAGACAATAAATATTCTTCTCTCCCCAGATGATCTCATGCCACTGCAGCCACCTATCAATGCAACAAATGCACGTAAGCATTTTTGTATTTAGAATTCTGTTTGTAAATCTTTGATTTTGTTTCAAGTGAGCCATTTGGAAGCCATTCTTTGTATTATTAAGTAGTTGCCTAGTGTCTATTTCTGTTTTCTTTCTTTTTTCTGAAGCAATTTAAGCTCCGATATACCATTACCACTGAGTACATCGGTCGTCGTACGAGTAGAATACCCGAGATCAACAAGCACAGTGGCTTGTTGATGAGAAATGAGAATCTTTATTTCTTAGACGAAGATGCTTACAGCACAGCTCACTGGTGATAAAGGGTTGCTATACCAAAATTAATATCTGGCTTTATACTCTCTTAACTTAATCATAATTGCATATTCGATCCAACCAATTACAATAACTCAAGGTAAAAGTAACCATATTCCATCTTTTTATGATGACGTCTGTCCGGTTTGATTTTTATTTCAGCAATTCAGACAGTTGGAGACCAACATTACTCTCCTGATTACGCTTCTTCAGATCAAGTAAGCATAGAAAATTTCTTTTTTCTTTAAAATGGTTCCTTTTCCTCAAAAGTTCAAGATAGTGAGTAGCACTAATGGTTATGGCGAGTTATCCTTCTCGGTCGTGGGCTAATACAACTAATAAAGGCAACTAAGATGAAATTAAGTCATAGTGTTATCTTAATTTATGCCTTTTGCGGCTTGATTATTAAAATGTCGCATGTTTCCAAAAGAAATTTAGAAAGACAGACAGACAGATAGATAGATAGATAGATAGATAGATAGATAGATAGATAGATAGATAGATAGATAGATAGATAGATAGATGGTTTGATGGTTAGTATGAAGATGAGAGATACAGCACAGATAATAGCTAAATTTCAAGAACAAACCAGAAAATCACCAATCAACCAATCAATCAATCAATCAATCAATCAATCAATCAATCAATCAATCAATTTCTTTAACAGATACTGGTGTACTTTATCAGTACGTTGTTTGGATCTATACCTGGAATACAGGGTCTCTTCGTGGCTGCCCTGTTTGCGGGAGCTCTGAGGTATACGATTTTTATGAAAGTCTTACTGATGAGGAATGTACAATACATCGATTTTTCAGTAAAACGTTAGGCAGCAAATGGCATATTATCTGAGAGACTTTTGATACTGTACAGTACTGCTGACTCTCGGCTTTGATTCAGTCTAACCCAGAATCGCAAAATTAAAGGTCGACTATCCAAGTTGTCAAAGCTGCCTATACGCCATGTGAATGTGGTGATAATTATTTTTCATCAGAAAAATAAATTATTTGTCGTGATTATATATTTCACCCAAGGCGATGAGATTTGTGGTGCAGGTATATTGATGTCCTCGTCAGAGCATTTCGTCTTTTATATCCACCCAATAGCATTCCGTCGTGACAACTCAACCGATGATGTTGTCTAATATTTGTTCATTCACGTACATTTCCCATGCTTAGCTCAGTGTCGTCTGGATTAAACTCCATGATCGCCGTGACTTTAGAAGACATGGTGAAACCTTGGCGACGATGGAGGGCGGCAAGAACACATAGGAACGTGTACGAAAATGACATCCTGGACACAATTTTTACCAAAATTCTCAGTAAGTTGAATACTCACAGAAAAGTTTTTACAGTAGTTAAGTAGAAATAAACAACTCCAGGGATTTCACATCCAACGTAATATGCTTTCTCTCAACTGAAGTCACATAAATAAAATATACTGAAGTATAGAAAAAACATGTCGAAACACTGTGTACCTGAGATGCTATCCTCATATTCGAAAAAAATATTGATGCGCCTGTAGAGGACATGAAGACTATCTTCCAATGAACACGCACATTACAGAAAAACACTCAGAACAAGCTGGGATAAATACATGTCTGCGAACTTTCCGTATGTTTCATGATCTTAAAATTCTCCATGGTATAGGTTTTCATACCGACAAGTATCCATACAGTTTCCTTTGATCCGCGGTTAGCGTTAAGGTGTGCCTCAAAGAATCCTTAAGTCACATCATTTCTAATTTACATAGTAGAAGAGCATCAAATAGCAAAGGAATCGATTTAGAACAATATAATTGTTTATACAGTTATGTGCATAGTAAAGCAGCTCACATGCTGTCGCAGCTATGAGAGAGAAAGAGAGAGAGAGAGAGAGAGAGAGAGAGAGAGAGAGAGAGAGATTTTCAACATCTCTTATAGCTAGCCGTGGACGCAGAAGTTTTAAACTTCTGCGTCCACGTGCATTCCTTTCTAAAGCAAACTAAATGTTCATATGACTTTTATGATGCATGTTTTGATCGCTCTCATTCAACAGATGTCTTATCTATTGTTTTCCATCTATGTGTCTTTAATTTGATTATTATCAGCTGTTATTTACGGAATCATTGTCATTGGCCTTGCCTACGTGGCGTCTTCTTTCGGATCGCTAGTTTCCTTGGCAAATACAATATTCGGCACTTCTGGGGGACCTCTGGTCGGCGCTTTTACCTTGGGAATGTTCTACAGAAGGGCCAATTCATGGTAAGCTCTAGCGTGCCATCGTGTCCAACTATCATACAAAAAGTCGAAGGAAAAACAACAACTTGAAAATGTAGAGGTGGAATAATTCAAAGCAAACGTCATCATAAATGTATTGCGCATATAATTTGCTTGTTTTGTTGTAATTTTAAATTATTGTATATCATTTCGAGAATGTGTGCCATCATCATTAACAAGCTCTCATTTTGTAACGCGTTCGACATATCATTCGAGGGAGTATAACCTTTTTTCCTTGCAAAAATTGTTGGCAACTTGATAAGGATAAGTATTTGTTTTCAAGTTCGTAGAAGCCCCTTCTTGCACTTGACAATTATCATTTTAGCATTCGTTTGGTTACCCTTTGGCCCAAATTTTAATACTGTTTCGATATTTAAAAAAACTTATCCTTGTATTGCGAAAACATCTTTTATTAAAACAGATTTCATATCATACACTTGTCTAGTGATTCTTGGCGTCGTTTTCACTTACTAAATGATTTCATCTTTTACCCAAGGGGGACACTTTTTGGTGTGTTGCTTGGTTTTGGTCTTGGTGTATGGGTTAGTATTGGCGCCATTGTATATTCAGACGCTTTGGAAGAAGCTTTGTCCATCTACAAGGTAAATATCCTACAAAAGCTGCAGAACATATCAATTGAGGGTTTGATTCAATGGCCTGGTTTTTTTTCATTTTCAAAGCTGTCAATGAAACACTCTACCAAACATTTTAAGCAAATTTCGCCCCAAAATGGGAATCGACCAGTGGCCCAGTGTACTTCATTTTGTTTGCATATCATTCAAATATTTAAAGACGCTGGAGTAAAACTTGTCTTTATATCGTTTCTGCTTCCCAGCTATCCTTCATGTGGTACAGCTGGTTTAGCTTTCTGTGCACGGTGATTCCAGGCATAATATGCAGCGAGTTGATCCGTTGCATTATACCCAGAGAGAGACACAACCAAGTCGACCCGTTACTACTGGGACTGTTTCTAAGGTAGGAGAATCTGGCAATAGGCCTAATCGTTAATGTGTAAAAATATGACACACATTCAAACATAACTGAATAAGAGAGTTGAATAAGAGAGAGAAACAGACAGACAGGCAGAGACAGATAGAGAATGTTAATTACTAAGACATTGCATTCAAGACCACGACTTAGCCGACGGCGACGATAAGGATGATGGTGATGGCGGCGGTGCTGGTTGTGGTGGTGTTGATTTTGGCAGAGGTAGAGCATTTACCCATATGTGTGTTTCACGTGATACTCTCTCAATAATAATTGTGGTTCTCCCTTAGACCTAAGGTGACTGGTAAACCAAAGATCGAAGAACAAGAAAGTGGTGATTCGTCAACAGAGCCCTCGTCATTAATCCAGGGTGAAATTCAAATGCATGAACTCAACAAGGCCAACAATGATGGTCGAGAGAATATTGGCTCATCCGATACAAACCTTTAACTGCACCGTGCACTGGATCCATCGATGATGCTCGTCTACCGAATTCGATCCTTAATTTGGTCGATGAACAGAGACGGTGCTTAGTGTCATGTACCATCGATAGAGAATACTCTTCCCAAATCGTTCCGTTGTATAACCATCTTCTAGCACGCCTATTATTTTCATCTTTGAAAGTAATCACCTACAGTGTAGATAAATCAGTACACATTAGCCAATTATAAATAATAATAGTATGAAGATGTCTATTTCACACGAAACTTAGTCTCAGGTCTTTATTTGCATGCCGGTAACTTGATTATTGAAGACTGCTTTGTCCTGAAACGCCACTGCAACCGAAGACAATCACGATACGACTCAAGTTTTGATTAGAATGCAAATAAAGCCGGTATTTGGTAGAATTCAACCTGTAAGAGACTGATACAAAA
Organism: Ptychodera flava; assembly: GCF_041260155.1. Classification (NCBI taxonomy): domain Eukaryota; kingdom Metazoa; phylum Hemichordata; class Enteropneusta; family Ptychoderidae; genus Ptychodera; species Ptychodera flava. The sequence goes on from NC_091940.1 coordinate 24,854,682, forward strand.
TTTATATATCACTCATAGTCTTCAGTGGTTGCGCTAAAATTCGTTCATTCAAGGTAAGCTTGTCACCATGAAAGCAGATTACCTTGCAAATTGTACGATTGTCAATTTGGATAAAGTACTTTAGATGATCGGCAAGGTCACATATTTTATTTGCTATACATTGGCTACGCATTATATTTGATCAATCTGCAGGAAGTAGGTGCACTCAAGTATCATCGTTGTCCATCTTGGACAGCCATACCCATGCTGAGCAGATATCGTCATGCACAAAATCTTCGAAGGCCTTGCCGTAAGTGACGGCGAGAATTAGAAAGGGAGTGTTTGGAATTTATTCTACCTCCTGTTTATCTAATATGTCCGAAGACAGTGAGTGTTGAGTGATTTTTGACCTGACTCAGTACACGGAAACCATACTGCTTGTTGGCCAGTGGCCAGTCAGAGATCGTATACCTGCTTCACGGTGCTAATCATAGATGCTAGCAATTTACGATTATGGCACTACCTGTGGCAAGATCTTTTATCGACCGCATTGCCTTCATCATGATCAACAAAACTTGCCTTCACACTGCGGTTGAGACAAACCATTGTTTCTCGACAGAAAACCGTGGCGGTGCGCAACTGACGACCGGTTCCCTGTAAAATCGAATACAGATACGAATAAAAAACTTTTGATTAGAATTTTTCCAATTCTGTTTAAACGAGAGTGATGTTTGACTGTGTGACAGACTATGATGACAGACATTCATGGCGAAATCAGAAAACAGGTTCGCTGTCCTTGATAACGGCATGGACATAATCACTGCTTCACAGGGTGCCCAAAGTCAAGTATTTGCTAAATAATACAAAAGTATGAATTTTGAAGAAACATTTCATAATTAAACATGTTATAATGACTCTTGACTCTGGCATTTGTTTGAGAAGACGCAAAACAACACAACAACACATATCTATTTCATGTTTGCTTTCATTTATCATTGAAACCACTGACATGTTTGCACAGTGAAAATAATTGGCTACTATCAAGATCTTGCATTCTGGTATTTTCATTGGTATAGATGGAACATTCGTAACAGCCAATCAATACGTCTAAGTTGTGCACTGAACAATTACAGGTCTAAGTTGAATTCACACACGCGTTAGCATTTTTCTTGGAGCAAAATATCGGATTTGAATGGTACTACACTATTAAAGGGAGGCAATCGTCTGCTCAAAGATTGCCAGTAGGGACCCCAAGACCGATGTAAACACTATATCTGGGGTACATTGGCGATTGATGAAAGTTAAAACTTAAAATTTAAATGTTGCAGCTATGTTGACTTGATGCATCTAGATATCATGCATGAAATACATTGTTTGTAAACAAGAAAGTCGCACACGCGCAGTTCCGACGACCGGCCCCTTTTAAAAATATCTGAATGACAGGTCATACAGAGGTCATTGAGGGGTCATCACTACATTTGTACTTTACTAGGTCATAAAACATGTCTGCCATTCCTTATCAGGCTGAGTTTTTTATGACGAGCAGGGAGGTAGGTAGAAACTGAATCGAGAACGAACAGATGTAAAGAGTGACAAAAACAGCCGGATCGAGTGGAGGAGCGAGTACTAGCGATTGGACTGTCACATACGCATAGAAGGAATAACATGCATTTGAAATCGATGAATAATGGGTCCGTAGATGGCATGAATAAGCTTATTATCCCTTTGTCCACTGCACGAACTCAAGTAACGTCTGCCAAGTAACGTCTGTTGCCCAGTATTTAATAGCTTAGTTTTATTCAAACTCTGTTGTAACTTAACATCAAAGCGTTATGCACGCGTTTCATTTATTAGTTCCAGAGACCAGCTCTGGAACTGTTAGTTTTTGCTCACTTTCCTTCTTTCTTTCTTTCTTTCTTCTTTCTTCTTTCTTTCTTTTCTTTCTTTCTTTCTTTCTTTCTTTCTCTTTCTCTATTTCCGGATTTAATACCGTAGAACATGCGATACACAAATTTTACCTTAATTACCCAGAATGCATTGCGACACGCTTATGACGTCATCGCTCAGCTCGGACGGGTTTTACGGGCATTTCTTGTTTATTTATTTATTTATTTTTTATTTAGCATTGCTCAACTATCATATTGCGTTCAGTTATAATAATTCTAGCTTTCTTTCGCTTTGTTTTTGTTGCTTTTTGATTTTATTTTTCTCTAAATACCCGCCGTACGTGGCGCTATACTGTTTCGCCCGAATGCTCATGAGACAACATGGCGGCGTATCGATGGCCTCGCTCGCACATAGAAAAATAGCCTTTCCCTAAGTTTACAAGCGCGGCTGGGCACATCGTGTACCTAGGTGAGGTGGGTGTGCTCTAAAACGATGATCAATGCAAAATTTGGACTCAAATCGGCTGTTTTGGCGGAGAAACTGCCCGCCGTATTTCTGAGGAGCCACCAGCGGTTTTTCCTATATCAGTCTGCGGGGCTGTGGTGGGAGGCCGTTTAACGCCGGTAACACACAGCCCTGCCATGCAGAGCTAGGCATTCATAGTGAACGTACTGTCTGTCATGCACCGGCATGCGTTGGCTGCACGTAAAAGCAACTCAACTTTCCAAGATCAAATGGTCAGTATCTAGTGAAAACAGCGACATAGCAATGAAAATTGTTTTAGTGTGTGCTTTTAATCAAATGAAAATGCATGTGGCTCAATTTCAACGGCCCAGGTCCGATGTTTCCTCTCGTCTGATCATCGTCGTAAATGACACGGCTCTTTACGGCAACAACTCAGCGCTACCCGTCAAGCGATTGATTTTTGCGTAGGTCAGCGGAGCGAAAATTATTGCTCTGGCTCGCGAGAATGTCGTCTGATAAACATTTCCGTGCGTTGTCGCCCCCGTATGTATCTGTTGCGTTTTTACCGTACATGTAGGCATTTGTAATCTGTGTACTGTAATTCCCCGGACTGCCTTGCTTTTAGTTGTATTAGGCCTATGGTGTTTACTGCTATCAGCCCTGAATATTAAAATCCAAAGCACTCTTTCATTCTGCACCTATCTTTGTCACACATTCTCTTGTTTCTTCCGCTGCTCTGGTCTCTGGAACTTCGCTTTTGCTTGCAAATGCTTTCTAGTTTTGCTTGATTTGTGCTTTCTTACCTCTAACGCACTGAGTGCGTATAAACAACTTCATGACGAACTAACAGTTGATTTTCAGATATCAGAAGATAGTCGCTGTTCCGAATCTCATGCATCAATATTCTATTTTATAGTTGTGAATGTAGATTTATGGATCACATTGGTGGTGTCCGGGGCAGTGTGCGTTTTCTATACCAGCGTAGTGAGTTTTTAAATTCTTTGAAGAAGTAAAAATGACAGATGTTCAGAGACCCTGCAAATTCATTTCATACTATCAGTGGCGCGAATTGTAATACCTGTTCTATTGCTTTTTTAATCTTTGTTCATGTATAATGATAGATAACGACAACGATTCCTTTGTCAAGTTAGGCAATTAATTTTGCGATCCCGCCTACAAATTATACATGGGTCATTTGTAATCAGCTATATTCATACAAAGAAAACTAGCATGAAAAAATGTTATTGTGCATCATCTGTCTACATATTCAGGGTGGAATGAAAGCGGTCATCTGGACAGATGTCTTCCAGTTTCTCGTTATTGTCGGGACTCTCATGACCGTCATTATCTTGGGAACCATCGAGGCAGGTGGTCTACAGTACGTCTGGGAGGCCAACAAACAAGATGGTCGGCTTGATGTGTTCAAGTGAGTGATGCATTCTGGGCTATCACCCAAGTAACTTTCGTGAGAACTTTCTGAGTCCAACATTGTCGTGATAGTTTGTGAACAGAAAGTAAATCAATATGTGTGCGACGTTCACCCAGCCTGAAAATAGTCTCCCTCATGCGCTGAGAACGTCTTTCTCTTTAAGTATCGCAAAGTCGACTATCATCAAGTTACACAAGCATATGAAGTCAAAACGAATGTTATTAGTCTCTTATGACTACGGGAATTCTATCCTCTCAATTCTGATTCTCTCTTTCTGTTACAATTCGTCTAACTCATCCTTGCTTCTCTTTCTGTCTATCTGATTGTATATCTGCCTGTTTGTTGTGTCTATCTGTCGGTCTGTCTCTGCCTGTTTATCTCTATCTACCTAGAATGATGGCTCGCTAGCCAGCAAGTTAGCCGTCTCTCCGTCAGCAAGTGCGCATGTCTGTTTGTCTGCCAGCCTGCGTATCTATCTATCTGTCTATCAATGCATCTGATAAACTCTCAAACTCTCAAACAAATAAACAAAACAAATAAACACAGGCAAATAAACACAAGCAGTGGATGGAACATTCTACAATTCGCGTAACTTCTTTTTTTTCAGAGTTCCATTTGATCTAACTCAAAGAACAACCATATTCAGTGCGATATTTGGTGGGGGAATGAACACAATTCCACAGTTCATCAGCCAAACTGCAGTGCAGAGATACATGTCTTCTAAAACTCTGAAACATGCCCAGATGTAAGTCGAACATCTTCTTTTTCACTTAAGCACTCAATGACAAACAAAATATAAGTTCTGTAGAGGGTTTCGGACTTAAATTAAAATTGCCTGCCCTTGTAGTGAAACGTAAAATGCTGTCTTTGAGTTTTGCTATGTATCAAATTATCTTTGGTGATTTTTACAGCAAATATATCTTCATGCTTGAGTGTAAAAGTGTTTGAACAATAAGTGTGAAATACATACTGAGTAATACATGTGAGGTGCGATAGATAGGAAACTGACTAGGTTTCTTCTTTCAATGCCAACAGGTCAGTCTTACTGAATATGCCGTTCCAGTTAATCATTCTGCCGACGGTCTATTTTTCAGGATTGGTTATGTATGCCTACTACAATAGTAAGTTGATTGCAGGAAAATGTGAACACACAAAAGGGGCTACTCGTAGAGAATTTTCAAAATAAATACCATGAACTTAAGCAATTTCTCGAAACTACCCATTCTTGGTCTACCCTGGGGTAATGTCTTGACATTTAGGTAGAGGAATTGAAACATTTGTACAGTAAACGATTATTCTTACAAATTAACAGGAAAATATCAACTAAAATTATTCAAACTTGGGAATTTGAAGGTCATGTGACTCCCTATTAAACCCTTTTCAACTCATCTTAGTTGTCATCAGTTTTTTATATTATAGCGTGATTACTTCAACAAAGGCCCAAAACCTCTTTTAAAGAAAAACAGATTGTTAAAATTATAATTTTTAAAAAAATTAGAAATTTTCGCCAGTCACTGCTGTGCCTTATCTGTCTGTGAATTATTCAACTGCCGTGTGGATGTCTCCTTACAGTACGCAAAGAAAATGACATTGCTTTTCGATGACCCTTGTTAAACCCTTTCACCCCCAGTGCCCTGTATACAGGTCCAACTTTACCATAGAAAACAATGGATTGAGGACAAACCATGGTGGTGAAAGGGTTAAGGTAGAACGTGCCACGGGGACAGATCGTGGGACTCTCAAATTTCTACAATTCTTTCCTGATCTACCACTTGTGGGGGTTCATTTTAAAGCTCTTGGAGAAAGAAAAACTTTTACCGCCTTAGTTTTTCGAAAATCCAACATTTTATTTCCCCCATAAGGTTAACACAGGAACGGCGGCCAATTTGAATTTCAAATATCGCAAAATGTTGGGTAATTTGTTTCGCTAGTTCCAAACTTTTCACGGTGACACCCGATTTTTATTGTTGATTTGGTAAAAGAATGGTTAAAAGTTTCATTCAGGAAAGTTTGAGCAAAAGTTTAAGTCTTTCACTTTCGAGGCGCATACTACCTTAAGGAACTAAACGAAAAAATCAAAATTGCATTCATACGTCCTTTATTTTTAATATTCTGCATTTCAAAACAATGTCCTCAAAGTCTTCGAGGTGATATATTTGCTGACAAAATTAACCGAACTTATTAGTTCTTTGAAACTGGTGCATGACTGTAGTTTTAGATACATCGGTGAAGACAAAAAGATGTACGATGATATACGAGTATTGTAATGGTCAATAGTATTTGAATACAAATGAGTGGTCTTTGGACGAATACCACTTTCCTTTTTATGGAAGACAATAAATAGTCTTTTCCCCCAGATGATATCATGCCACTGCAGCCACCTATCAATGCAACAAATGCATGTAAGCTGTTTTGTATTTAAAATTTTGTTTGTAAAGCTTTTGCTTTTGTTACAACTGGGCCATTTGGAAGCTATTCTTTGTATTATTAAGTAGTTGCCTAGTGTCTATTTTATGTTTTCTTTCATGCTTCTGAAGCAACTTAAGCTTCGATATACTATTACTACTGAGTCTATCGGTCGTCGTACGAGTAGGTTACCAGAGATCAACAAGAGTCTGTACCTGTTGATAAGAAATAAGAATCTTTATTTCTTTGACAAAGATGCTTACAGAATAGCCCGCTGATGATAAAAGGCTGCTATACCAAAATTAATATCTAACCTTATACTCTCTAAACTAATCATATTCCAGCTTATTTATGCTGACATCTGCTTGATGACTTTGTGAATGTTGTTGAAGTTCCACAAATTAAGGCTCATACAACTTTGCAAGTTTACAACTTTACAAGTTTTACAGAAAGTTTTTTGAAAAGCACATTACTTCTGTAACAGTACACACAATGTATATGCGTGTTTGCTTGCACAGCTAATGTGAATGAAATATGGTACACATGCATCTTGGTAATAGCAAAAACTTATAATTTACTTTCATGTTTGTGCTCTCATGTGAAGTTCACGTCCGGTGTGATTTTTATTTCAGCCATTGTGATAGTTGGAGGCCAACATTACTCGCCTGATTACACTTCTTCAGATCAAGTAAGCATAGCAAATTTTCTTTTTTCATTAAAATTGTTTCTTTTCCTCAAAAGTTCAAGATCGTGAGTAGCGCTAATGGTAATGGTGAGTTCTCCTTTTCGGTCGTTGGCTAATACAACCGTAAAGGCAACTAAGATGAAATTAAGACATAGTGTTATCTTAATTTCTGCCCTTTGCGGCTTCAATACTAAGACGTCGCTTGCTTGTTTCCAAAAGAAATATAGAAAGACAGACAGATAGACAGACAGACAGACAGACAGACAGACAGGCAGATAGACAGACAGGCAGACAGATAGATAGATAGATAGATAGATAGATAGATAGATAGATAGATAGATAGATAGATACATAGATACATAGATAGATAGATAGATAGATAGATAGATAGATAGATAGATAGATAGATAGATAGATAGATAGATAGATAGATAGATAGATAGATAGATAGATACATACATAGATAGATAGATAGATAGATAGATAGATAGATAGATAGATAGATAGATAGATAGATAGATAGATGATGGGACGTTAGTATGAAGGTGAGAGATTTCTACAGCATAGATAATAGCTAAATATCAAGATAGATAGATAGATAGATAGATAGATAGATAGATAGATAGATAGATAGATAGATAGATAGATGATGGGACGTTAGTATGAAGGTGACAGATTTCTACAGCATAGATAATAGCTAAATATCAAGAACGAACCAGCAAATCACCAATCAATCAATCAATCAATCATCAATCAATCAATCAATCAATCAATCAATCAATCGATCAATTTCTTTAACAGATTCTGGTGTACTTTATCAGTACATTGTTTGGATCTATTCCTGGGATACAAGGTCTCTTCGTGGCTGCCCTGTTTGCGGGAGCTCTGAGGTATACGATTTTCTGAAAGTTTTACCGATGAGAAATGTACAATACATCATCGTTTCAGCAAAACGTTAGGGAGCAAATGGCATATTGTCTGATAGACTTTTGTTGCTGTACAGTACTGTTGACACTCGGATAACAAATGGCTTTGATTCTGTCTGACCCAGAATCGCAAAATTACAGGTCGACTATCCAAGTTGTCACAGCTGCCTGTACGTCATGACAATGTGGTGACTATTATAAATTATAAATAAATTATTTGTCTTGATTTTATATTCACCCAAGGCGATGAGATTGTGGTGCAGGTATAGTGATGCCCTCGTGAGAGCATTGTGTCTTTTATATTCCACCCAATAGCATGTCCGTCGTGACAACTCAACCGATGATGTTGTCTAATATTTGTTCATTCACATTTCCCATGCGTAGCTCAGTGTCGTCTGGATTAAACTCCATGATCGCCGTGACTTTAGAAGACATGATGAAACCTTGGCGACGATGAAGGGCGGCAAGAACACACAGAAACGTGTACGAAAACGACGTCCTGGACACAATTTTCACCAAAATTCTGAGTAAGTTGGATACTTGCAGAAAAGTTGTTACAGCAGAAGTTTAGTAGAAATAAACAACTCCAAGGATTTCACATCCAAAGTATTATGCGGTACATCTCAACTGAAGTCACACAAATAAAATATACTGAAGTATAGACAAATCATGTCAAAATACTGTGTACTTTAGATGCTCTCTACATATTCGAAAAAGTATTGATGCAGCTGTAGAGTACATGAACACTATCTTCCAATGAACACAATGACAGAAAAAACATTCAGAACAAGCTGGGATAAATACATGTCTAATATCTTTCCGTATTTTTCATTACCTTAAAAATTATCCATGGTATATGTTTTCGTACCGACAAATATCCATATAGTTTCTTTTGATCCGCGGTTATCGTCCTACTGTGTCACAGAAATTCCTTAACACACCATTTCTAACTTGGATATAGGAGTGCATCGATAGCATATGGATCGATTTGGAACTACATAATTTTTCATATATTTATGTGCATAGCAAAACAGCGCGCATGGAGTCGCAGCTACGAGAGAGAGAGAGAGAGAGAGAGAGAGAGAGAGAGAGAGAGAGAGAGAGAGAGATCTTGTAACAAGCCATGGACACGAGAAATTTCCTTTTGGATAGTCCTTTCTAAAACAAACTTTAATGTGCACGTGACTTTTATGCTGTATGTTTCGATCCTGTTATTAAACAGATGTCTTATCTATTGCTTTCCATCTATGTGTCTTTAATTTGATTATTATCAGCTGTTATTTACGGAATCATTGTAATTGGCCTTGCCTACGTGGCATCCTCTTTCGGATCGCTAGTTTCCTTGGCAAATACTATATTTGGCACTTCTGGAGGACCTCTGGTCGGCGCTTTTACCTTGGGAATGTTCTACAGAAGGGCCAATTCATGGTAAGCTCTATCCAAGCGCTCCATTGTGTCCAACTGTCATACAAAAGACGAAAACAGACTTAAAATGTAAAGGTGCAATAATTTAGAGCAAACGTCATTATAAAAGGATTGCACATATTAATTTGCGTGCTATGTTGTAATTTTAACAAATTATTGTAGGCCTATATCATTTCTAGAATGTGTGCCACGATCATTAACTATCTCTCATTTTGGAACACGTTCGATATATGTCATTCGACGGAATATAAACCTTTTTTCTGTGAAAAATACAATTGGCAACTTGATAAAGATAGGTATTTGTTTTTAAGTTCGTAGAAGCTCATTCATTCGCTTGACAACTATTATTTTAGCATTCACATGGTTACCCTTTGGCCCAAATTTTCATACAATCTCCTCTATCTACATTTAAAAGAACTTATTCTTGTATTGCGAAAACATCTTTTATTTACTGCTTTCATATAATACACTTGTCCAGTGATTTTGAGCACTCTGTTTGAAGACGTCGTTTGCACTTACAGAATGATTTCATCTTTTACCCAAGGGGGGACACTTTTTGGTGTGTTGCTCGGTTTTGGTCTCGGTGTGTGGGTTAGTATTGGTGCCATTGTATATTCAGACGTTTTGGAAGAAGCTTTATCCATCTACAAGGTAAATATCCCACAAAAGCTGCAGTACATATCAATCGAGGGTTTGATTCAATGGCCTGTTTTTTCCCATTTTCTAAATGTCAATGAAACACTCTGCCAAACATGTTAAGCATTTTTCGCCTAAATTGCGAATCGACCAGTGAGCCAGTGTACTTCATTTTGTTTTCATGTCATTCAAATATTTAAAGAACGCTGGAGAAAAACCTGTCTGTATATCGTTTCTGCTTCCCAGCTATCTTTCATGTGGTACAGCTGGTTTAGCTTTCTATGCACGGTGATCCCAGGCATAATATGCAGCGAGTTGATCCGTTGCATTATACCCAGTGAGAGACACATCCAAGTCGACCCGTTACTACTGGGACTGTTTCTAAGGTAGGAGAATCTGGCAATAGGCCTAATCGTTAATGTGTAAAACTATGACACACATTCAAACATAATTGAATAAGAGAATTGAATAAGAGAGATAAACAGACAGACAGGCAGAGACAAATAGAGAATATTAATTACTCAGACACTGCATTCAAGACCACGACGAAGCCGACGGCGACGATAAGGATGATGGTGATGGCGGCGGTGCTGGTAGTGGTGGTGGTGATTTTGGCAGAGGTAGAGCCTTTACCAATATGTATGTTTCACGTGATATTTGCTCCTTGCTTTCTCAATGATAATTGTAGTTCTTCTTTAGACCTAAGGGAGCGTTCAGTCATTATGGCCAGGGTCTGGCCGGCAAATTCTTCCTGCGCATCAGTCAAAATAAGTGAACCCCCTTACTCGTTCCACCAAAATATTGATGACACCCCCCCGTTTAAGATGACAAACATTTCATGACCCTCCCCCAACATTTATTGAGTAAAGCTGCACACAAGCAGTTCTGGAAGGGGCCCAATAGAATAAAAAAAAAGAATCTCAGATTTTTTCAAATGACCCTCCTTACAAACTCACAAGGTGTTAATGTTCAAATTTCCCCTTCTGACTTGTTATAAATTACCCCTCAAAGTGATTGGACAAAAATTACAGGTGGATCGCAATATGTTTGCGCAAGCGTGTGTGTATAAATTTTGATATTTGGATTTAATTGATAATCAGCTGTTGATAATGTTGATTCACTGTACATGGTAGTCTATGAGAAAACTATGTAATACTTTTTCAATACATGCATTTATAGATATTTGATAACTGACATAAATGTACTTAATTGGAATAGGGTTGTAACAACTGGTATGTGGACAAAAGATTTGACTTTAGAAATTTCACCAAAAATGTTCATCCACAATACATGGGAGTAAGTTAATGCATGGGTGTTTGTACCCATCAAGCCCAAAAGTAAGAAAATGATCAGTTATCTTTAAACACCACCGGATTTCATTGATATTTGGCCAAATTATTGGAATTATTAAATTCTTTAAATTAATGTCTGCCTAAATCTTGACGAGTTGAGTCACGTGACCAAATCTGATATTTTCCCGCCAAAATTTATGTCTTAATTAATTTCAATATTCCAACCGTAACCCGTTAAATTTTTTTGATTTTCTCTGCCTTTTTGGGAACAACATCTATCATATTCTTTCAAAAATATATGGCACTCATGAAACTCTATCTATACTTCTTTCTGATATTCAAAATATTCATGCAAAACGTAAAAAATATTGTATTTGTTGTTTTTTGTGAAGAAATGTCATTCAAAATTCAATAATTTTGCATCTGCCACTAGTTCTAATACAAGTTCCTGTCCAATTTTACATTAGTTGGTCATAATATTTTAAATATTTTGATGTTTGACGGTTGGAATATTCAGTTATTTGCAATATACAATTTTGGCGGGAAAATAATAGATTACGGTCACGTGATCTGACTTAGGTAATATATTATGACAAATTTCAACTTAATCAAATGCAAAACATATTTTTGGCAATTTTCACAATTTTCTGACCAGGTCTGATTAAAAAGTATGTTCAAACTGATTTTACATGTATGTAAGCCTATGCCCATGCATTAACATACCTAAACATGGGAGTCTATGATAAAATTGTGAATAATATTTTGTAATCAAATGAAAAACTTGCTATACTTGTGAACATACAGACGTTGAATAGGAAATTGAAAATTCCTTTATTTTAAATTTAATGTACTCAAAATGTTTTTGAGGGTCAGAGACGGAATAATCATCTATGGTCTCTTGTATGGTATTTGTAATTAAAAGGCAATAATCATGATTTCGCAGGGGGGAAATATTAACACTACAGCGCTATGATCAGTTTTTGTACTCGGAAGGGTGCTGCAATCTCTAATATTTATCAACAACTGTTTCCGAGATTACAAAATAATCTAGGCGTGAGGATTTCGTGCCTTAACGCCAAGTAAAACGGCTGAGGTTTGGATTTAATTTGCGGTACACATTGACCAGTTTCATACCATGCATGATGTTTTTGAGTTCCTTTCTGGCTGTGTTTTCAAAATCTAAGTGATCTCCCCTTTTATCCACAGGAGTCCGAGGTCAGCCAGTGACCATGCTGCACTGATTTCCATCGCTCCTGTCAACTGATGCCTGAATTTACACGAAATTTGACCCAAAAGCCAACAATTTCAAGAGCTTGGCAAACAATAATGTACGAGCTCAACTTCTTAAGAGGACTACAAATGTAATATCTTTCCTTCGCCTAGAATTTTCACTCAAACTTTCAAGAAATTGACCGTACGGTGGGAGAGTTAACGGGTTATTCAAATCCCTTTGTTCAAACATCACGCCTGTTGAAATTTTTTCAGCGATAGACCTCGAGGTCCGAGATACGAAGCAGTCATTCCAGCATGACCATTAAAGGAGTAAACACTCGCAGTACGTCCCAGCGCCAGACAGACATGTCATTCTTTCTACAAGTAAGAGCTGAAGTAGAACCTGAGAGCCATAAAGACACTGAGTGTGAACAAGGTAGCGTAGACTCTGAGTTTAAAAAGTATATAATTGAAACTCTCCAGAACATTGAGAAAAAGCTAGACCGAGTGCTTACTAACCACGAAATATTAATGCAGGAGGTACCTGACGTGGAATTCAGACAGAGAGACTTCGAAACTTCAGCCCTGTCTTATTTGGAAACCGTGAAACGTGTAAAAGAAGACCACGCGTCTCTGCCAAAGAAAAACACAGAAATAGAATATAAAGACTTTGACACTGCTCTACAGTTTACTTCAGAGACTGCTGAAGAGTTGAAGACAGAATATAAGATTTTACGAGAAACATTAATGCAAACAGAAAAATGTTGGTAGATGAAGCAGCGAAAAGCTCCAGCCTTGAATTGAAGATGAACGATTTAGAAAGACACTCACGTGAGTACAACCTACGTTTCGGAGGAATGAAAATTCAAATTAAATAGTCAGATTTGCTTCGTAAAAATTCGCTTATCGACGATTCCACCTTAGAAATTGCCCAAGGAGTCTATAAGAAGAAAGATAGCGGATATCGCCACATCATTGGTAAATTTCAGTTCCGCTTCGAAGTCAGCACTATCCTCAGAAACTCTTGGACTGCCCTACAGTCTTCCACGGTCTACATTACGCGGGACATGACAGCAGCGGATTACCAAGCGAAAAGAGCAGTTGGTGAGGTAATGCGTAAAGCTTACCAGGATAAGAAGTGTGTCGTATTCAAAAAGGAAAAGTTGTACATTAACGGAACTCTATTCAAACCTTGAACTCCCCTCCAGATGCCGTAGTGAGCCGAAAGCTGCCAACTGAGCTGCATGAGAATTCCGAAGTGATAAGTCATTGTCATGTTCACTCATTCTTGGCACAGTGTTACACTAGGACTTCAATGCTGAATGACTTTACATTCTCTTTTACTTTGTACAACCACAATGAAGGGTCTATGGTATAGCTCACTTTTTCCAGAATATTTATTACTTGAAAGCGCTGTTCTTGAATCGTGTCATACCGGAAAAATAGCAACCGGTTGACGGACGGGTTTGTTCTTCCCGCAAACGTCCTTTTTGTTGCTGTTTAACAGTCTGTAGGCTTTTTCGAATGGTGCAGCCTCTTTGTGTTTTTTTTCTTTCTGTTCTTTTGAATGTCGTTTTCTTGTGTTAGTTTTAATGTTCGTGAATTAAGGGATAAATCGAACCGCAAGCACATTTTCTAGTTTTTGAAAAAAACAAAACAAAACAAATTTGATGTATGTTTACTCCAAGAAACTTGTAGCACTCCTGAAGTTGAAAGTAGATGGAAAACAGAATGGAATGGTCAGATATTCTTTGCACATGGTACGAATCACAGCTATGGCGTTGCTACGCTTATAAATCGCAAGTCCAACCTTAGCATTTCCGACACTTGTCAAGATGACAAGGAAAGATTCCTTATTTGTAAACTGCATGTAAATGACAGTACCCGCCAAATATATTGTCTTTCAAATACCTATGCTCCTAATAAGACCTTCGAACGAAAAGTTTACTTTAAATAGGTTTCCTCATTAATCAACACAAAATTTTCTTTCTTTGATATTATTTTGGGAGGAGATTTTAACCTCACTCTTGACGTCAATATTAAAATGCCCGTTACTATCACTTAAATGAGTATTCAGTGTAAGCCAGGACAAAGACAACTTGGCACGAGTTCACTTTGCCGTCTCTAGTTGACTTGACTCTGATACAGACTGCCTTGCCTTCCACGAAATAACTTTGTCATTGAAGAAGCCAGCTGCTGCTACATTCTGTCGGCAAATACGGGTACTTTAAGATAGTATACGCCTCGAGGCGTATACAGTCACCTGTAATCTAAATATGCCCATATATGGTCAAAGGGGCATTCCTTGGTATTGAAAATGCCCATGTGAGGGCGCTGTTTTTAAAAAGCAGCCACCCGCTTAAAATCTGTGATTGGTTAGATTTTCTCTTTCAATGGTAACTGTGGCAAAATTGGAACAGGTGACAGTATACCTTTAAACCTTTAGCTCAAAACATCTTAAAGGCAACGTGGAGCCATTCTCCTTCATAATCAAGAATAAAAATGAGGTTTACTTTAGAAACAATGTGACTTGAATAATACCGGTACTTAAAAGCCAAAATGACCACACTTCCCTGTGTTAACTCATAGGTAAAAATTAAATTTGCGGTTTCCGAAAGAAGACGCTCCGTTCAAAATGAGCCCGCACAAGCAGCAGTTCATGGAAGTGTCTGGACGGCATACTTTTCTCAGCAAGATAGAATGTATTGCATTGGATGAATACTTAACATGATTACACGTTGTGCAACACTGAGCATTATGTTTGCTAGATGTCTTACTTCATCATCATCATCATCATCATCATCATCATCATCATCATCGCTACCACCACCCCACCACCACCACCACCACCACCATCATCATCATCATCATCATCATCATCATCATCATCACCACCGCCACCACCACCATCATCATCATCATCGTCATCATCATCATCATCATCATCATCATCATCATCATCATCATCGTCATCATCATCATATCATCATCATCGTCGTCGTTGTTGCTGCTATCATACCTTCACCTTTTTTCTCCAAACACTGATATCAAAATACGACTTCTCCGGACAATGCTCTTATTGTAAAATACTTCATGACAATGTAAATGTACTAAAGATACATTATCTTCACTTATGCCGGCGGTCTTGTTTTCACTCGACATATACAGTTCGTATAAAGTGATTCGGTGTAATTTAAGAAAGGGTGAACGACATATTATGGGTATGACGAATTGTCCATTTTATCCGTTATGGTGTCGGTTGTGTTTACGCGACAATAAAAGTTGCAACCATTTCACACTGGGGGGGTCTCAGCACTGTGCTATGCAACGTTCCGGCCAGTTCGTAGAGCGTTTTTTGTGACAAAGAGTGATGGAAACCTGGTTGAAACGAGGAAAGGCAAGAATCATATTGACAGATTTAGAGGAAGAGGTAAAAGACATATTTGACTAATCGAGTGAATGAGTGATTGTTTAAAACTGCACATGTGCTTTATCTTTGTACACTGCTCTTCGTTATCGGAAATCTGATAACAATTTATGATTTATATCTGTCCGTGACATGCTCACCTGGCTGGTCATGGTGATCCGTCGGGTAGCAAAAATCAGTTTAACCCAGTTGTTTGTGATTTAAATGCGTCATATTTCCATTACGTGTATGTTTCTATTTCGACGTCAATAAACCCTCGTTTCAACAAGGTGCGGCTCGGTATACCTATCAGTGTTTTACGGAAGAAAAACAACGAAGCTTTAGTTGGTGTGTGCAATCCTCACCCCATTGAAATTTTCATTGATATCCGCCAGCTGACTGGATTCGAAGGATACAAGCAAGTGAGAGGCAAGTTATTTTTTCATAGCGAAGGGTCAAAAATGTAACATCCCTGCTAATCTGAAGTGATGTAGGGTGGCTTTAATTTACTCTGTCCACAAACAAAGAAAAAATTGTCTGTGCCCTTTTGAACTTTATTTACAGGACGGAGACTGTTTACGTTTTCTGTCAATCCGGTTAGCAGTGTCATCGAAGCATTGTCTCCTGGGTCGTAGCATAAGGGGGCATGTGCGTCACCCCTGGAATTTTCCGCACTGTCAATATTTCAGTGTTTTGAGCAGCAATTCAGAAACATTCATAAAAATGATGATTTTATTCAATCCATCACGTGTGTGTACAAGAAAATTTGGATACTCTGTAACTTCTAGTTTTGCAAAGTAGAAAATCTTGAGCAATTACGCTCAACCCCCTTTCACCATTTGGTGAGGCCACGGCCCTGGTCTGCAGTGCTACGTTTACCCTGTTCACCCCTAATTCCCTGTAAACAGGTCCACAATCACCATTGATAACAATCGTCGAAGAGAAGGGAGTTTTGTTTTTAGTTTAAGAATCTACAAACTCTGGACGCTGCACTCTCTCAGTAAGCCTAACAAATACAACTCACAGATTTCAAAAACATTCATACTGGTAGTCGTTACCATATGACATTTTGAATATTAATTATAAGATATTACTCATCTATCTAAAACACTGGTCAACATTAGAAAGAACGGTAGCAACACAGCAGGTTCATTAAAGGGACATTAGCTGTAACTTTTGACTAATGTTTCACTACTATGTTTCAATGTATTAACTACAGAATTTTACTATAATCCGATCATCATGACCAATGTCCGGTGTCCTGCTTTCCAACACAGCCTGTATATGTGAAATGACCATTGTTATTGTTGGTAAATGTATTCTAGTCCGGACATGAATACAAAATTTAAAAAATAACAATGCAGATTATACTCATATAGGGTATATTTATGAGCTAAATATTAGGAAATTCTCCATGGTTCAGGAATTTAAACCAGAAACTGCAGATGATACACAGAACAAACAAAATAAAAATGACCAAAGTTACAGCTAATGGATCTTTAACACGTATTTTTCAATATCTGCGTTTTCACATAAAAGAAGAGGTCACACACCCGACATCGTCGACATGTGTTTTTTTTTTTTATTTACGCGGTTATCGAAAAGTTCAGAAAATTTGTTAGTTTTTCAAAAACATTGCGCATACGGTGGTTTTGCGGTAAAAAAACGCGTTTCTTAATATTTTTACTCAAAAACGTACATGTAAAAATATGTCAATCAGGCCCAGCTATCTCCCTTATCGTCCATGATTTTGATACCTTCTGGTTACTATCTTGTTATATATCACGAAAGCCTGGTTTTGTGTTCAGAGAGTGCTCCAAGTGATATCGCAAGTCTGTATTTTATTTGTCGTAAAAACAGTATTTTCACATGACATGCTGTGAATAGAAAACGAAACAAGCCCACGTTGTTTTTGATTTGAGTACGGAAATGACTACAGAGTGTATTGCTGTCGTGTAAATGATCCACTGTCGATTTTGTAGCACATTTTGATGTTTTTTGTTTGTTATGTTTGTGTTTGCCCTAAGTTCCTCAGTTGCATATTGTTCTCGCTTGATGCCTTCTGGAAATATGGCTTTTGCCTGGAAGGTTAAAAAAACTGAAACGATGACTATGTAGTTTCCATAAAGGCGAGCTCCGTAACATTTTGTTATTAGTTCCTACATAATCCTACGCGAGAACCTGACTATATATCCGCCATCACATAAAATCAGTGACTACAGTCCTCACTCGAGATCCCTCAGGCTGGAAGAGTAATTCCATGTCATCGCCACGGTCCCCAGTTACCACCGTGTAGTTTTGGATCACTTTCCGGGTCGTACTTAGGATATCTCGGAGGAACCGCTGTTTTGTAGTAGTCTTCTATCTTCTCTAACAGTTCTTTCACCTTTTCTGTTTCGATATCCGATAGGTCGTGTCGCTCATCCGGGTCCTTCCTGATGTTGAACAACCAGACACGTTTATCAGATCCATCCCGTGGGACAACAGGTGTTTTCCCGTATTCCGGAGGTGGAATCCAACTTCCGTTTCCTGCAAAGTTCCCATGATTGGAGACTTTTAGTGACGAATACGACGAAAACAACTATGAAAATTATTAATAAGTATAAATGATATGAAATAAATAAGTAAAAGATGGTAAATCACGTAATATTGGCTGAATAAAAAAACATTGTTCGTATAATAAACATTTAAGTTCGCCATTAATAAACAAACAATGTTTTTCATGCATTACCTTCATGAAAACATCTTTGTATGCAGCGTTGAGAGCAATCGGCGGGGGCAAGGCTTCCCTTCTTAGGGACACAAAGTCAATTCATCGGCCCAAACACTCACTGGCACTATTCTTTTGCAAAGATGGCGTGTGATTGAATTTTACGAAAACAAAACTGTATACAAAACCATAGACACTGCAAGTATCGATCCTGCTGTACGACAAAACTGACTCACAACTGTCTATGAAAATCAAGTATATTTTGGTTTTTCTCTAGAAACTTGACAGCAACTGCTGTGTAGTCGAGACCGCAATAATATGCCAATATGCTGTTCCTTAAACGTTTAATTAAGGTACCATCCCATGCATGTTTGAGAATCTGACGTACTCATTTTTCTAAATTTAAACTTATTTGATGTTAGTCATACCTGGATATCCAGTTAATATCTTCCAGTCACCCACCCGTAGAGCCGCCCTTATCGATGAGTTGAATGTTCCGTTGTTTGCAACAACATCATCGATGCCAGTTGAGTTGCTTGGCAACCAGGCCAATGGGTCAATGTTATGAAGTAGCTCTTTCCTGGCAGATGGGGCGCCCTCACTATCACAACAGAAATAATCAAAACATTTGTTTTCAGTTTGTAGATCAATTTTACGAAGTTTAATAGCGTGGCACAGTTTCTGTACCAGTGTATGTGCTTCGGATCAACAATATTCTATAGTGTACGGTATCGGCTTGGACAATCAGCTATAACTTATTACTATAAACGTGCTGGTAACATCCATGGTAGTATCAAAACTTGGACGACCTTGTCCTTAATCCTGCGTCTCCTGCAAGTCTCAGGATTACCAGAACAAAATAACTTTCAGAATGGATTGTCCACATTTTTGTAATTTCAACTGCATAGCAGTTCTCAGACAGGATTACCAAGTTATCTGTGTTCATAGGAAGAGTTCAGAGGCATGTAAAGACGTGAGCAAAACCTTCTCTTTATCGGAAACCTTTCCTTTCTGTTTATTATATTACCTACTTTGTGGAGGTACCGTGCATTCTTTCATCAATTGTGTGGCCTGCACCTGACAGGAGATAAACTTACCTGATGGTACGCCACTGATTGTGCCCATCCAGTGGTTTCGTGCCATTCAGTGTACTGCCAGCTAAGTGAACTAACGTTGGGAACCAGTCACTCACGTGGATCAGTTCATTGTTCACAGAGCCTTTCACGTTGTTGGCGAAGAGCGGGCTGTGCACAAATCCAACACCTCGTACTCCCCCTTCCCACAATGATCCCTTCCATCCTCGAAGTGGCCAGTTGTTTCCTCCAACACCTACCTGCCCGCCGTTATCTGAAAAATAATTATTATGATTATTAGCGACATGATGAAAAAAAAACAGTTCTTGTTTTTTCTCGCAAGTAAAAAATATAAGGATGCATATTTATTATTCCTACATTTGCTAGCAAAAACGGGGAAGGTAAATGAACTTATAGCGTTACCAGTTGAAAACACAATCAATGTGTTGTTCCACATAGGCGAATTTCTTAAGGCCTGTGTGACGTTTCCAATGGCTTCGTCCATGCACGTCACCTTGCCGGCGTATATTAAACGGTCCTTGTCCTGTATCAGGCCTCTGTATTGGTCGATGTACTTTTCAGGTACTTGCAACGGCGCGTGGACTGATTGGAATGGAAGATATATAAACAGCGGCTGCAAGGAAAACAGGAATACGGAACACATTAACACCACTCAGCGAGTCTCCGTTCAGTTGGGTGTTGGAAACAGTTTACAATTATGAATTGAAAAAGTTTCAATCAACACATTTTGAGAGTCTGATTACTAGAGCAAACTTCAATGTGGATGATTTTCTTGGTTCGGAAGGCTCGTATGCGATGAACATGTGACTCTTGGAGAGTGTGTGTACGTTTTGTATTTAAAACAGATAGAAAGGTTTCTCTGACTTAAATAAAGAGTATGTCATCAAAATATCATCACTGTTAAAGTTCGCGTACCAAAGTGACTGTCAATCTACGTATTCAAACAGAAGTTAACGTCAATGTGTGACGGGTGCAACAATTTGGGCTTGAGGATAACATAATTGAAATGATTTTTGGATAATTGCATGGTGTTAAACGCGAGAGAACTCTTCACAAATACTAGTAGTTTAGAATATTCAGTGCACTAACACCACAGGATTCAACAACCGACAGGAAAACTACATGTCACATGTAGAAGGAAATGCTCACATCCGGCGATTATTTGATATGCGCAGAGAAACGACGATATGTTCACTTTTCGGACCTGTACAATTCGTAGGAAACTTATCTGACAAAACGTGCTTATCTGACAAAAACCGTTTCATTTGGCTGTAACCCTACTCGTTGTCGAAAGTAATCACCAAGCATAGGCTAATAGTTAACGCGAGAACTTTTCTGCTGTGCGCAGTGCATTGTCACTGCTTTCAAATTTTAGGTGCGAAGGTCACAAACAGAGCTGACCCGGCAAATTTGGATCGTCTCACGCCAGGAGGGGAAACAAATCTTTTCTTTTTTCGAGCCTTCTCTATACACTTGAATGAAATATTATCCGCATCATGATATGATTTCAAAATATGAAAAAAAAATTGTGTTCACACTGTAGCCTAGGGCGCTTTAAATAAAATTCTGTGTTTGCCGCCCTCATGCTGATAGGTTTTTCAGAGAAAATTAAGAAAACAAACACAATGTTAACACCTGTCCATTTCAAATAAAAATATTCTTTTTCCAAAGGAAACCAAGTAAAAAATGAGCTTATGTTAATACACTTGTGTTTTTGTCTGTGTTTGTTTTTTCCCTGGTTGGCCGGATAGGTTTTTCAAAAATCAAAGGACGGAAGACAAAGAATTTTCTTTAAATGGCCTAACTTTGAAATTTCTTGAGAACGAAATACTTGGTCAGAATCATGTTCCTTTATGATGGTTTCCACTTCGCTGGCAAATATCATGGCGGAATATTGTCCGCTGTAGTTTTTAGCGACTTCCTCCTCGTTCCTACGCAGGTCATAGCCGTCCTCCCTCTTATGAGTGTAGTAGTCTTCCGCGCCGACAAGGTATCCTGCGTTGACAGAAAGTTTCAATTACACAATGGCGACAAAGGAAAGGCGAAGGATATTTAAAATGGAAAGGGGGGACCGTTGATATCCATAGTGGCTTTACAAACACTTATTAAATCCATGAAATAAATATGAACTTTATTTACTCACAATGCAACTGGACTGCATCTCATAATGCCGCTCAATTAACATACCGCCCGGGCATTTACACTCAGTACACCATCATAGTACTCTCAATACAATTCACAGATCAAATTTCAAATTTTAAGTAAACTGTTCTAGTAAACTTTAATTTACCGAAGAATGTGTCGAACCCTCGATGAGTTGGTAGACAGGCCTTCTTGTAAAATCCAAGATGCCATTTGCCGACAATGTGTGTGGAGTATCCAGCTTCTTTGAGTTTCTGAGCCAATGTCACTTCTTCAACAGGTAAACAGTTCGGCTGTTGAGGCTTTATGACGCCATGTTGTAAACCTGTGTGGATCTAAAGGGATTCGTCATTAGATCTTTGGGGTTGCAAAAATGTGGAAAGTCCAGTAGGAAACATGGCTTGAAGGAACTCTTTTGCAGCCTGGCTGCTTATGCAAAAATAATGATTCACACGTTCGAAAAGTGAAAAAACTTGAAAATGAAATTTTCGCGTGAGTATTCTATCTATGCCAACTCTTGAGCTGGGTGGAACAGTGATAAATGTTGGACCGGTAAACCCGTGGGGACATTCAGTCACGAATTGAGTACATGTGTACCCCGGACAATTCGAAATACAAAGCACAGACTTAACGATTCTCAATTAACTGAGGTAGGGGTGTGCATAAGTTTACATTTTATGGTCATATAAGTACCTGAATGATGTAAAAAATCTACATTCTCTACCAAACGATCTGTCAAAAGTGTCTTTTTGCGATTAGCAGTTGTGCTAGTAAAAGATAAGCGTCAAATGTCTGATCTCAACGTTGCCATGGTCAAAAGTGTACATAAGGCGGAATAAATGAGGTCAAACTCCCGGGACTACCCTTCCTGAGGCAGTTCCCCTCCGGGAAACCCACATCACTTTGCATGTAAATCATTGTGACCACCCATCTTCCGAGATCATAAGGTTGATCCCTGAAGGAAAGAGATAATATCAGAACGGGAACTTGGAGACGAAAGATATGGAAGGCTAAGGCCATTTATATTGGGCCTCGTGCAGAACATTATATCAAATGCTGATATCGTTGTGTCAAGCATCCCTCCTTCAAAATTAGCTTCGGTTCACATTAAAAAGCGCCACCTCTACAATTTTCTGTAAATTGGGTTGGGGTCCAAATTCTACATGTTTGGCTGAATACTTATAATGTCAAAACTGAACGTTCTACAAAATTGGAGGTCAAAATTACTGCAATTCTGTAGCCCCCAACTTTCCCCGGCGATTTTGTGTGACTGGGAAGGAACTAAGGTGTGTGTTTCCTTCCTATCACACGTCAAGCAAAGTCGCTGGGGAAAGTTGTGGCCTACCCCCATGGCTACAGAATTGCAGCAAAAAGTTAAAGGTGCTTATCTGTTATTAAACAGTGTGCTTGAGTCAAAAAGTGTTAAACAGTCTTAGTCGTATCAACAGTAGTCGTCATGGGGTGAGAAGAGGGTAAAAACATAGACGACCCTATCGTGTAGGGTATATAGATAAACGCCAAAACTTGAGTTGCAGACCCAAGTTTACGCCCCTTTCATTAAATGAAAGGGGCGTAAACTTAATACGTGGGTCTGCAACTCACCTTTTAGCGTAGAAATCGCCATGCCCGGTGCGATTTTCAGGGAAATTTCACCCAAGAGGCCTATTGTTGTCAACATCTACAACCACAGTCCGAACTGTGGTATGTATTTCTAGTACTGAACCCCTAAGGCATTGCCCTAGGAAACATATATAGGCTAAACATATGTTTCGCAGTTTTTACCATACCCTAAAGTCTACCACGAATCGTAATCAGATTCACTTTCCTACCTGATATCGCCCACTCATCAGCTGACTTCTAGTTGGTGTGCAGATGGGCTGTACATAGTAGTTCTCAAGTTTGATGCCATCGCCGGCCAGCTTGTCAAGGTAAGGAGTTTTGATAATCGAGCCGTGGTAACCAACGTCATGCCAACCGTAATCGTCGGCAAGTATCAGCAAAATGTGGGGCCGGCTGCCGAGTACGTGACAACTGTGCATCGCGAACAAAATGCAAATCAGGGAAAAGTAAATGGAGTTTGCCATGGCTCAGTCTTTCCGACCATCCGATGCAAACATTCCAAATACGTGAACGCATATGCGAAAGGAAGTCACACACTGCTCCTCATATTTACTGTACGTCATGTAGCTCGTACTGTCGTAGGCCAATATCTGGACTTGCTCCAAGTCTGTGGGCATATAAATATCAAAATAGAATAAACTAACGGGCTAGACATCGGCAGACTGCCGCGCTGAGTGGTAGGGGGAATGCTTGGTCAGCCAGTAACTGCCGCCGAGAAAAGTCAGCCTGAGGTTACTGGTATAGTAGCCAACATCCTGTAATACGATAACTACCGGTATCAGCTGACCAGTCACATGACCGAAAACGAAACAATACGTAAAGACCGCTGACCGCGGATCCACACACAGTCGCTTGAGAGTTATTCAGCTCTGGGACTATTCGCCCCATAGACGAGTATACAGAAGCGAGAAATACCCCAAGTCTGGAAACAGAATGGCTATAAAAACCATGCCATGTCACATTCCGTGTCCGATTTCACTGTGAAAATTAGCAAGTTCATCTATCATGCAACCGTCGATCGTTCCCTACCATTCTAAAAATTCATACCTGATACTTTATCTGATTCAAAAACGCTCGTTTCGTGTGATTTTCGGCCGACTTCGACGGACAACTCGCCAAAACCTAGGGGTGAGCAACATTCCGGTCACCTCTTGGGTACCTCCACTTTACTGACGTTGGCGCAGCCTACCCATGAGGGATGACTGGAATGTTACTCACGCTTATGTTTTGGCCAGATGTCTCTTGAACTCGGCCGAAAATCACAGGAAATGAGCATTTTGTAAGCAGATGAAGTATCAGGTATGAATTTTCGTGTGATTTTCGGCCGAGTATATGTATATATGTGTATATGTGAAATGACCATTGTTATTGTTAGTAAATGTATTCTAGTCCGGACATGAATACAAAATTTAAAAAATAACAATGCAGATTATACTCATATAGGGTATATTTATGAGCTAAATATTAGGAAATTCTCCATGGTTCAGGAATTTAAACCAGAAACTGCAGATGATACACAGAACAAACAAAATAAAAATGACCAAAGTTACAGCTAATGGATCTTTAACACGTATTTTTCAATATCTGCGTTTTCACATAAAAGAAGAGGTCACACACCCGACATCGTCGACATGTGTTTTTTTTTTATTTACGCGGTTATCGAAAAGTTCAGAAAATTTGTTAGTTTTTCAAAAACATTGCGCATACGGTGGTTTTGCGGTAAAAAAACGCGTTTCTTAATATTTTTACTCAAAAACGTACATGTAAAAATATGTCAATCAGGCCCAGCTATCTCCCTTATCGTCCATGATTTTGATACCTTCTGGTTACTATCTTGTTATATATCACGAAAGCCTGGTTTTGTGTTCAGAGAG